>NC_037673.1:155151638-155375174 GCF_003255815.1 Theropithecus gelada
GACTCCAAGAGCCTGCTCGGTGTTCTACCCTCTCACAGCTGTGCTGGTTCCTGAATCCAGCAAGTCTCAGAGGCTCACCCAAGGCCCTTGATGTAGTATGTGGGTATTGCTGCTGGTTATTCAGGGTCCAAGGGCTCTTTAGTTAGTAGATGATGAATTCTCCCAGGACTGAGTCCTTCCCTTCAAGGCAGCGAATTCCCTTCTAGGCCCTGAGTGTGTCTAGAAATGTTGTCTGGGAGCTAGGGCCTGAAACAGGGGCCTCCCAACTCTGACTGGTGCCCTATCCTGCTGTGGCTGAGCTGGTATTCAAGAAGAAAGACAAAGCTCCTCCACTCTTTCCTCTCCCCTCCACAAGCAAAAGGAAGGGGTCTCTTTTGGAGCTGGAAGCTGTGCAACTTGGGGTTAGGAGAGGGGTGAGGCCAGCATTTCCTTAGCCACCCCAGTTTGTGTCTCAGTATGTTGAGTTCTCCCCAGTCAACTCTCTCTGGGCCCAGTTTAGCACTAGGACTCACCCAAGAGTTGCAGTTCTTATGGCCTAGACTGCTTTTCAAGTTTACTTAGCACCTCAGAGCACTGTAGCCATCAGTGGGGAGGTCTACAGGCACTCAAGCTTCTGGCCTCTAGGATCATTGATTCCTCAACTACTGGCTAGGGTTGGTTCAAATGCTCCCTCCATGGGCAAGCGTCAGCTGAGTTGGTTCAATTTTCCTTTCTGCTCGAACAGGACAGCACTGAGTTCAATGCCTCACAGTTTCTCTGCTCTCCCTCCCCCAGCATCCAAAGACACTCTCAGCACCACATAGCTGCTGCAGGGGGTTGGGGAGGCCTGGCATCAGAGATTCCGGACTGTTTTTCTTCTTCGGTGCCTCTTTCAGCAATACAAACTTAACACCAGGTACGATGAAGACTCGTCTGATTTTTGCTTGTTATGAAGGTTTGTCTTTTTTTTTTTTTCTGTGTAAATAGTTGTTAAATTGGTGTCCTTATGGTGGGGACAATCAGTGGAGCCATTTATTCTTCTATCTTGCCAAACCCTGATATCTTAATGCATCCATTGTATGTAACAAGAAAGGAGATTTGTCACATAATGATGATAATTGCTATTAAGAGTGAGCACTGAGCACATACCTGTGCCAGGCACTGTTCTAAGTGCTGCACATGTATAAGTTTTCCCTTAATTGTCACCACTATGATATGAAGCAGGTACTATTATTATCTCCATTTATAGATAAGAAAATTAAAGCACTGAGTGGTTAACTAACTTACCCAAGGTCACACAGTCAGAGAAAGGCAGAGCTGGGGGATTGATGATTGACTGATGGCTTGATTTAGGAACACCTACTTTTTTCAACTTAGTGGTTCAATCTGCTGACCTTGAAACCATGGGTTCAAATGCCAGCTCTATTCCTTACTATCAGATCATTTTAAACCGAGTTTCTCATAGTTAAAATAAATAAATTATAGCATCTAACCTCATAGGTATGTAGGAATATTATATGAGTTAACTCATGTAATAGTGTAAAACCTAGAATACTGGCTGGTACCAAGTAAGCAATATTATTAATACTATTATTATTTCTTCATGTATAACTTAGGCAGAATGATTTGACAGCTTGTGTTCTAACTACTACCCTGTATTATTTTCCTTCTAGATTCCATATCCTCAGTTCCATAGCTGAATGGTTGACAGACTTGAAGCAGTCGATAACAGTTGATGAATAAATGAATGCATGAACAGATACATGAACTGCTGAATGAATTCGTAGAAGATAGAGAGAGGAGAATTAAGTCTTATCCTACGTGTGGAGTTTGGAAGGGAAAACAAACATTTCTTAGGAAATGCCAGTGATCACCTATGTTTACTATTGTTAACAAATCAGGAAATGTGCCTTCCTTCCAGGAAAAATGACGAGCTTATCTACACTACAGGAAATAACAGGCCTTTGGACCTCCTAAGCAACCCCAAGCATGGGATCCCTCTCACACTTTCTGTTTGCTCCTTCATTTGCACCTAAACCCAGCCCAGACTGTGCTGTGAATTTCATGGCCGTAGCTTATGCCAGTAAAAAGCCTTTCATACTCTGCTAATGTGGCATTTGTTTGGTAATATGCGGGAAAGAGCATTAAAAATAAATCCAGAAATGGCATCTTATAAATTTGGATTTTCTGTTCTCATAATTTATAGGAGTTCATGTTAGAGAGCACTGTCTTATGCATAAATACAATTTCTTTGTGAGCTGATGATGGAATTTATATCAAAGGTGGTCGAACATATACTTCATGAACTCAGCATCCACTATTATAAGCTATTTCATGTATAACTGGAGATGAATGATCTCTCCCCCGTTTGTCTTAACTTAAAATTCAGTTGGTTTGCTTGAATTCATTTCCAAGGCATGGGAGTGGGGGAAGGGAACTCAAGATTTATACACCTTTAATCTAATCAATTCCAAACATATCTTTAGACAAATAATTTAAAAATCTATGCATCACAAAACACCTCTATTAATTTCAGAATACATAGTTTGGTGAATTTTTATGTGATTGTGGGTTTGTGTGCTTAAGGAGATTAAAAAAAAGTCATCCTCTCTTTCCTTTCCCCTCAGAAAGAAATTTTAACAGGAATGTTTTGAAATAAAATCCCACAAGGAAACAATCCCCCCAGACAATTAAACTGGGAGAAGTTCCCCTGAGGGCAGACCGAAACAAAATTCGTAAAAATAATTGCTGTGCTGGGTTTCTGCTGTATTTTGGCTGGGCATAAGCAGAACAGCGGGGGCCTGTGCACATACTCACAGAAAACACACACACACAAACACACAGTTACTCTGTTTGTGTGTTTGTCCTCCATGGAGCAGGCTTATGACACTGTTGTGTGTAACTACCTGGCCAGACTCAGGTCTTTCTGGCAAGACGCAGTGATTTGGAGGCTGTAGCCAATATAAAATAACAATCAGGTCATTTACAAGGTTCTGCCAAATATTAACCTTGTATCCAATTCTCCCCCAACATTGCGGAGTCTCTAATATGAACCAGGCCAGCCCCCCAATCATTTTACCATATTCTGGAATGGGGGTGGAGGCAGTAGGCAAGTTGGGGAACTCAGTACACACTTGTTAGAAATAAAATATTTTAAGGGGGTGTGTTTATACCAAGATAATGATGTGGTTTGTTGGCTTTTTTTTTTTTTTTTTAAGTGTCAGAAAGATTGTTTAATTGCCCTCTCCTTCCTTAGGGGAAACTCAAAGGTTAATCCATCCAAGAAAGTGGGGTTTGCATTTGTCCTGAAGATAACAGAATTATTTGAGCTGTGGTTGAGGGTGTAGGAAACTGTGGTTTAAGGCCAGGTGGCTGAGAGTGTTTTGGCAGGGAGGACTGAAGTTATGGTTTTGTGTCTGTGTTAGGGAATTGCTTTGGACAGAATCATGCGGTACTGGGTTTAATGCCACACTCAGGAGCATGCTCAGACAGCTAATATTGTATTAATATTTATTGTTAACATAGCTTCATAGTTATTTTTAGTACTTCAAAAGAGATCACTGATTTGGACCATCGCCTCTACTTCTCCACTTCTCGTTTTTTAAGCAACCACACTGGAGCCCCCGCTGTGTGCCAGACACGACGTCCTATTTAATCTACACAAGAGGTCGATACAGTCAATATCTCCATTTTAGAGGTAAGGAAAAGAAGGTTTCTTGGACCAGGAAATACCTCTCCCAGGTCAAGAGGCTACAGAATATAAAGCTAAAGGCAAGCCCCCTAACTTGGTCCATGCTCCATTCTTCCCTCTTAAGAGAGAGTCGCCCTCCATGCCTGAATCCATTCTGCTAGTCTTTGCTTTCAAAGACCAGTGAAGCCAATGGTACTGCACTAGTCTGAGCCATGTCATAGAGAACTTCTAAACTTCTCAAGCCAGCCATAATCACCAAGATTCAAAGGATAAAATAATTCCTAAGTAAGCCCATCTGTCTGAAGTGTAGATTGTGTTCATTCTCTGTCCCTGCTGTATAAATTCTAACCAAGTTTTCCTTCCCTCTCTAAAGGCCAATCATACCTTCCGACTGAAGGCCTTGGGGAACTTAAATGCAATTTATATGCTGAAATTAAGCCAGGTGAAGTTTTCAACAATAACAACAACAAAACTGGTCCCTCTGGATCTTCTCTCAAAATTGTTGGTATCACTACTTCTTTGGAAGCAGAGGTGACATTTCTTGACAGCCAAGACACTATATGTTACAGCTAGTTAGTCTTCTTTGAATGTATTTCTTTTTTTTAATGGAGTGGAGCCTACGGAGGGGGCGGGGCTCAAATTCTTTCGTGAATGGAGTGTTAGAATAAACAGCTCTGTTGGGATAATGTTTTAAAGTGAGTACCAGCCAATGCAGTCAGGAGAAGCAGTTTTAACAGCAGGGCTGTTATTTTAACAATAGGTTACCAGATCCATTGGGCAATCTGACTAAAAGCCCATATTTATTTCCCTAATTTTATAAACATTTAATAGGTCCTTATTAAACACATCAGCCAGCATGATTTAATAACACAATCAGTCTAGAAGTTTAAGAAAATTGAAAACAGGATTTGAATGTAATGCAGCCACAATTACTGGAGATTATAGGGAATCATTCCCATATGTCTCCAGTGGAGAGCTGCTAATCTCTGTTTGCGTGGAGGTGATTTCCTTTGGAACCCTGCCCAGCCTTCAACAGCACTAGGGCTGAACAAATTAGATTTGAAAGTCCCCAATTTTATGACTAAGGTAATACACTCTGTGTATTTAGAGAAACACTGAGTTCCTATTTTCACTGGCTCTCAAACGCTGGACAGAGACCTTGATTTCATTTAGTTTGGCTCCACTTAGAATATGGTCATAGGTCTGAAGGGGTCAGCACATGTTTTTGTGTGACTTTCATAGATATTCTAATTCCTCTCCACCCACAATGCTGAGGCGTTTGCATCATGGCTTGGTGATGACAGATCTCAGGAATGTGCTGCAATTAGACCTGGAAGACAGCCGGCTTCTAGGGGCCTGGGGACCCGCACCTTCCTCTACTAAACTTTTGTGCCTCCATCTCATTCTTCGTCCTCCGCTCATGGTACCCTCCAAGTGGCTTTTCTTATGCTCAGAGAATAGCAACCTGGGAAACTGGGCTTTGTTTTTCTCTTTCTTAGGCAGCTTCTGGAAAAGGTGAACTCTGCAAAGAGACAGATTTTCTTGATTCTGGATAAAGCAGCAAGGACCAGTAGGCTACAGATGAAAGTCCTGGGAGCTACAAGATTAGGAACAAACCCCAAAGCAGCATTTCTATTAGAATTAGCCTGAAAGAGTGCTGGACGGTCTCCACCTTGATGTTTGCCTCCCATCCTGCCTCTTATTTTTGTAGAACGAGTGAAACATAGTAACAATGACTCCCAATTCCTGAGCACTTACTGTATGCCCGCACATTACAATACTGCCTGCTTTAAGCTTCACAATAACCCAGTAAGATCAGTATTATCAACCACACCATATAGAAAAAGAAACTGAGATTCTGTTGACTTTGGAACCTTCCTGGTCTCAGCAAAGCAAGATTCAGACTCAGAGGGCATTGACTTGGAAGTTCCTTTTTTAATATATACTTTAAGTTCTGAGATACATGTGCAGAACATGCAGGTTTGTTAAATAGGTATACACATGCCATGGTGGTTTGCTGCACCCATCAACCCATCATGTACATTAGGTATTCCTCCTAATGCGATCACTCCCCTAGCCCCCACCCCCTCCGACAGGCCCTGATGTGTGATGTTCCCCTCCCTGTGTCCATGTATTCTCATTATTCGACTCCCACTTATGAGTGAGGACATGTGGTGTTTGGTTTTCTGTTCCTGTGTTAGTTTGCTGAGAATGATGGTTTCCAGCTTCATCCATGTCTCTGCAAAGGACATGAACTCATCCTTTTTATGGCTGCATAGTATTCCATCATATACATGTGCCACATTTTCTTTATCCAGTCTATCAATGATGGGCATTTGGGTTGGTTCCAAGTCTTTGCTATTGTGAATAGTGCTGCAATAAACATACGTTTGCATGTGTCTTTATAATAGAATGCTATATAATCCTATTCTTAATCGCTATTTGGAGTGTGTTGCTTCCAATAATGGTAAAGATAATGAGATGACCACAATGCTTTATATGCGCATGAAAAGGAAGTGTACCTTTTCCTAGACATCTTTCCACTCAATTCAAGAGTTCTAGTTAGTTTCTTCCTGGTAACTTCCCTTTACAATGGTGCTTTTGGCTTTTAAAGATCCAGAAGCAACAAGAGGAGGAAGAGGTAAAGGGCTAGAAAAAGAAATTTGGGTAATTCTTAAGAGAAATGTTGAGGAGCTTACAAGAATGAGAGGAAATGAGATTTTACAGTTTTTAAAACTTATTTATGATTTACCATGTACCAGGCATTATTCTAAGCACCTGTCTTGTATTTCCCTTCATTTCAATCCTCCCAACCATCCTGTGAGGTAGTTCTATCTTAAAGTAGTCCTATTTTGTCCACATTAAGTAACTTGTTCAAAGTGACCCAGCTAGTAAGTGGCACAACTGGGATTTATGCCCAGGCACTCTGAGTCTAGTGCCAACCCTCACCACTGTGCTAAGACATTGTGTATCAACTAGTCCTTCACTTGGAGAAATGCAAGGAGGGAACTCATGTTGTTTTTGCTTGCTGAACTAAATATATATTTGACCTTCACTTAGCTCCTTGCCTGAAGCCCTCAGCAGGTTTATCTAAGCAGGTGGGATTAAAACCTTTAATTTATTGACTTGACTTTACAACCTAAACCCACATCCTCTTCCCCACCACACGCACCCACCACAATCATACGTGTTCAACTCACAGTCACAAACATCTCCATTAACATATATTAAGATTATATGTGCTGAGCTTTAAAACAAAATGGAACCACTTTGAACCCTTTAGGCAAACAAGAACACCAGAAATCTCCATTCACCCTCCACCCTCGCCAAGGACTTGATGGTTCCCCTAGGGGCAGAATGTTTGAACACCCAGTCATCAGTGTATATAGACTTTTCTTTTGTTCATTTCTTTAATCTAGAGCAATCATTACTCAACTCTAGCATGTATAAGAATTGCTGTAGATCATTGGATGCACTGAACAAAGAGTATCCACTAAGTGTGATGGGCGAAGGCGACTCTGCCTCCCCTGCAGATGCCAGGTGAGAGCATCATCCAGGTGAGAGCATCATCCAGGTGAGAGCACTAGGTGAGTTGAGTCAGTGACACACAATGCTTTGAGGCTTTTGAAGTGCCTCAACCACCTCCTGCTCCAGTTACGCTAACTCTTGGGGGTCACCAGTACATGTCCTGGCCCCAGGAGACATGTGAAAGTAAATTAAAATGGAGACCAGGCCTGAAGAATCCCTGAGCAGACCAAGCCAGGTAGGCCTCATCAGTGAGTTTAATCCTCCTCAATTTGCAAGCATGAGCAAAACTTAACTTGAGTTATTTTTCTTGTAAATGCCTATATTAAAGAAAAATAGAACTTAAGCTCAACCAATCAGAAGCAGCCAATACACTTATCATTATATAACTAGGGGCCTTCCAGCAAGATAGACCAAATAAGGCAGCCGTATGATTAATATAACCAATCAAATATTTGCTTTGCTTTACTTCCAAGTTTATCCTATAAAAACCTCCCTCTAGTGTTCTTCTGGTGGAGCTTCTGAGCCACTTCCAATTTGGAACTACCAGATTCATGAATCACTGTTTGTACAATTCAACTCTTTCAAAATTTATTGTGCCTCAGTTTGCCTTTTTAGCAGGTTTTGTATTTCAAGCTCCATTTCACTGATGATGACTGCAGCACAGGAAAGAGCCTCATCTGAAGTCAAAATGTGCTGGACTCTAAAGACAGCCTCAAAACTGCCCTGAAATCCAGTTGTTTCACATAGAGTAGCATCTTTTATCATCATCCAACTTTTACCATGAAAGGGTCAAATGGCTTCTAGAAGCCATCGAACACAGCAGCTTGATGATGTAACAACTTTTTAAAAGAAATACAAGTAAATTCTGCTGAAATGTCTACAAAAAAATCCAACTAAATCAATAGCAGATAGGATTTTCTGCTTCTAAAAGACAATGCCTTCTAGAATATCATGACATTCCATCACTAAATATTTTATTTAATCAAAGTTTGTTGGTGTAGACTTTCTGCCAAATCCTCAGGGTGAATTCTAATTACACAGTGTAGCTGGGTGTTTACAGAGCATGACCTTTTTAGAGACGGCATGCCTGGCTTTGTATCCTTACCCAACTAACCACTAGCTTTGTGTCCACGGGCACGTTTACTTCATCTCTCTGTGCATCAGATTTCCCATCTCTAATATGGGGACAATGATGGAATCTGCCTCTTGGGGTTGTCATGAGTATTAAATCAGTTAATCTAGGCAAAGCACTTAGAACAGTGCCTGGCATACCTGAAGAGTGCAATCAGTGTTACCTCCTATAGTATCAAATGGGAATATGCCTCAATCAAGATGAGAGTCATTGAACAAGATATAAGTTTGTCTTCACAATAAATAAAATCTATTCAGTGGTATGCAGTGGGCCAAGGATGGAGTTTCAGAGTCAGACAAACCTGAGTTTGCATTCTGGCTCTGCCTCTTTCTAGAATTGTCATCCATGTAACAGCTGGAGGCTTAATGAATGGCAACTACGTGAGGCAGCATGATAGTCAGATGTGTGAATTTCAGAGCCACTTCTGGATTCCAACCCTCTGCCACTTAATTCCTATGTGATTATGGAAAAGACACTCATACTTTCTGTACCTCAATTTCCTCCTCTGAAATAATGTAACAAAGCCTACGGGAGTTGTTGTGAGGGGTAAATGAGATGTGTGTATATTTCCCCACAGGTAATCAACACTCTATAAATTGTAACAATGCTACTGTTAGTCTTTTCCAAATCACATAGGTGGTGGTTACCTCCAAAGTCAGATCTCAAGAGAAAGACAATTCTATTAAGTATTCTAAAATACATGTAATATATAATATCCTATCTTAGCCATTTTTATATATAGAGTTCAGTGGTATTAAGTCATTCCCATTATCGTGCAGACCTCACAACCATCCACCTTTAGAACTTTTCATCTTGGAAAACTGAGACTGTCTACCCATTAAACAATAGTACCCCATGGCCCTTCCCCCAACCACTGAAAGAAACACCATTCTACTTTCTGTCTTTATAAATGTGTCTACTCTAGGTACCTTATATAAGTAGACTCATACAATATTTGGGTTTTTGTGACTGACTGATTTCACTTAGCATGATATCCTCAAGGTTCATCCATTTTGTAGCATGCATCAGAATTTCTTTCCTCCTAAGGTTGAGTAATATTTTGTTGTATGTCTATACCACATTTTGTTTATCCAATCTTCTGTCAAAGCACACTTGGGTTGCTTCTGTGGTTTAGCTATTGTGAGTAGTGTTGTTATAAAGATGGGTATGTAAACATCTGTTCAAGACCCTGATATCAATTATTTTGGGTATATACCCAGAAGTGGAATTGCTTGATCATATGGTAGCTCTACTTTTTATTTTTTGAGGACCTACCATACCGTTTTCCACAGCAGCTGCACCATTTTGCAATTCCACTAACAGAGCACAAGGGGCAATTTCTCTGTATCTTTGTCAACACTTGTTATTATCTGGAGTTTGTTTGGTTTTTTTTGGTTTTTTTTGATAGCAGTATCCTAAATGGTGTGAGCTAATGTCTCATTATAGTTTTAATTTGCATTTCTCAAATAATTGATTATGTTTAGCATTTTTTGTGCTCATTGGTCATTCATAAATCTTCTTTGGAGAAATGTTTATTCAAGTCCTTTGCCCATTTTTCAGTTAGGCTGTTTATTCTTGTTGTTGAGTTGTAGAGAAAGACATTTTTAAAGACACTTTCAGAGACTTATTTTATGAAAAATATTTTTTTCTTTATTCCTCAGAAAAATAAAGGGAACATTCTTAACGGAGAGAAAAATAGGAATTGTAAGGTTATTTTGTGATAAGGTACGTATAAAATGTCCCTTTCCCTAGGAATGGCTTACACAGAGGCCTCAGGTAAGGGAGTGCAGGGAAGGCCTGCACCTCTTCCAGCCTAGCTCCAGCCCCAGCCCCAGCCCCAGCACCCTAAGCCTATAAGGCAGACACAAGTACTTCTGCCTCTTGGGGCCTGGCATCCTAGGGTGTCCACTCAGGCCCCATTAAAAGTGGCCACCATAAAGTGAAAAGAGCCAGTGTCTTTGTTCATTTTTGTGCTGCTCTAATAAAATGCCACAGACAGGGTAAGTTATACACAACAGAAATGTATTACTCACAGTTCTGGAGTCTGTGAAGTCCAAGAACAAGGCCCTGGAAAGTCGTGTCTGGTGAAGGCTGCCGTCTGCTTCAAGATGGTACCTTGGATATTGTGTCCTCGCATGGCAGAAAGTGGAAGGGCAAAAAGGGCCTAGTCTAGTTCCCTCCAGTCGTTTTATTAATATAAGGCTCTAATCCATTCATAAGGGCAGAGCCCTCAAGACTTAGTCATTTCCCAAAAGGGCTTATCTCTTAATGGGGATTTTCAACAAGAATTTTGGAAAGGACACACTCAAACCATAGCAGCAAGTCTCAGAAGGACAAATACTGCATGATTCCACTTACGTGAGGTATCTGAAATAGTCAAACTCATAGGAACAGAGAAAAGAATGGTGGTTGCCAGGGACTGGAGGAGGGCGATGTAGAGTTGCTGTTCAATGGGTATAACATTCCAGTTATGCAAGACGAATACCTCCTAGAGAACTGCTGTACAACATTGTCCCTATAGTTAACAACACTATGCTATGCACTTAAAATTGTGTTCAGAGGGTAGATCTCATGTTAAGTATTCTCACCATAATAGTAATAACAATGACATGGTCACCACTGGGGGTTCTGGTACCTGGAATGGCAGCTGGCTTCTGGATGACTTCAATGGAAAAGCATGCTTCACGAGTTACTGGACACTGCTTCCTGAGCCTCCTTCCCCAGGCCACACCCACTCTACAGCTTGAAGCACTAATACTTCTTTTTTTTTCTTTTCTTTTTTAGAGGGAGTCTTGCTCTGTTGCCCAGGCTGGCGAGCAGTGGCGCAATCTCAACTCACTGCAAGCTCTGCCTCCTGGGTTCATGCCATTCTCCTGCCTCAACCTCCTGAGTAGCTGGGATTACAGGCACCCACCACCACGCCCGGCTACTTTCTTGTATTTTTAGTAGAGATGAGGTTTCATCGCGTAGCCAGGATGGTCTTGATTTCCTGACCTCATGATCCGCCCGCCTTGGCCTCCCAAAGTGCTGGGATTACAGGTGTGAGCCACCGCACCCGGCCTAAAGCACTAATACTTCTCATAACATCCTATCACCTGAGAGAGTGAGCCCTGACACCCTCCCCTCTGAGCGTCCCCAGATAACTCCTCAGTGAAGACGGAGCTGCATCTCCAAATGCAACACTAAAATCCTGCTTTGCCTGCACAGGTCATCCTTGGGGTTAGAGGCCAGGAGAAGCAGAATACATTTTTACTAGCACCTAAAAACCTCAGCTCCTTGGGCACTCTTGCTGCCTATACCAGTGTCCCAAAACCCAGCGCCTCCCTGGACCCATCTCCAGCCTCCACCCTTGTGGAATGGTAGGATCTTCCTGCTTTGCCTTACCAGGTGGATAACACTGAATTCTCTGCCTTTGGCTTTTTTCACTTAACATTATTTAATTCTACTTTTACCCACAGCCTTCAGCCCTTAATTGAATATGCATTTACTCAACCACAGGCTGGGTGAACTTGCTAGGAAACAGAAAGGAAGGTTAAAATATGAAGGGTTGTGATGGATAAAAACCAATGGATAACTTTGGTTCCTTTGATGAGGATGTGAGGCCGGGGGCCATCAAATGTTTAGCAGGAACCTGTGAAAATAACATTCCTGTGGTAATTCCTCCTAATATGCAGTGAACTGAGAACATTTCAGGCATTTTATTTTCATGTCTGCTCTAATCATTGAAAACAATTTTAAAAAGCAAAATATCAGGGTCAAAATATTTCAGAGGTATTTTTTTTCACCTCTAGCTTGAAAGTAAATTGTTACTTTCTAAGCAAGCAAACAAAAAGGGCTTTTATGCATATCTGATTAGCTCATTTCCTTTGATTTTGGCAAGTGATGTCATTTGGGCCCAGCTGTTGGTATGCTGCAAATGATTTCCCTTCCTCATGTTTCAGCGAGTCATTTCTGCCCCTAATGGAATTACTTTGACTGGAACCCAGCATTTTTCATGGTTCACCTCTCCTATCAGCTGATACCCAGGACTCCTCTGGAAAAAACGAGGAGAGGCCACAAAGGTATTTAAATGCCTAGCAAACAATAATTTCACGTAGACTCTTATCAAGCAGTTGTCTTTTGGAAATCTGTTTGTGTCCAATGCCTTAGCCCCTCAATTCATCCAGTAAAATAACAGCGAGAGTCTGAAGTAGATGAAGCGTCTAAATTAAAGGGCCCTGGGTTTTCAGAAGCAGGCCTGGCTTGCCCCTTTCTGCCCCATGTGCTTACAGCAGAGCTGACGTATTAACCCAACAGGGAAGGTAACAGAGCCATAGAACAGGGTAGCACAAAGGAGCAGTCACTTTCAAATTCTTCAGACAAGTCCACATTTGAGTGCCACACCTTGCTAGTTAAGTGTCTGGGTGTCTTTATACCCCAGTTTCTTACTGGTAAAAAGAAGCTACTAAAAGTAAGCAGATAGTGGGAGAGGCTGTACGTGGGAACCAGGGGTAGATGAGGAATCTCTGCACATTTGCTCAGGTTTTCTGTGAACCTAAAGCTGCTCTAAAAAAATAATAAAACTTACCTTTAAAAAAAAAGCAACAGAAGGACAGAGGGTTGGCTGTGAAAACAGGCCCTTAAAGTGCTTAGAACCCTATGTAGCATAGTCATTATGTGCTGCTTCTAAACTGGTTATTAGATGTTCGGGCAGGGGGTTATCTGCTAGGTCAATGCTTTTCAGCCTATGCACTCTTGACATTTGGGCCATTTAATTTGGTTGGGAATGGGAACGTCTTGTGAACTGTAGGGGGCTTAGCAGTAGCCTAGCATCCCTGGTCTCTCTACTCACTAGATGCCAGTAGCAACTCCAAAACCCTCCCAACCAGTAGCAAAAACCAAAGACATCTCCAGACATTGCCAAATGTCTCCTGAGGGGTATAATTGCCCTTGGTTGACAATGACTGTGATGGGTTAAAAGAAAAACAATCATTAGTTCATTCAATGGCTCTACTGAACAGAAACGCTTCATGGTCCAGGTGAAACTCTCTTTTTGAGAATTGTGCTTACTTGTTTCTCTAATTGTCAAGCGCTGCTTTCATCTGCTCAGACTGATCTCACAGCACACCTGGCTCACCTCAGCCCTGCCCCTGATCTCCCACACCTGGATGCACTGCTTTCCTTCTGCTCTCTTCGTGTCTGAACCCTTCCTAGCTTCAGCCTCCACCTTCTTCATTGCTTCTTGAATCCTTCAAGCCTTCGGAGTCATCTTGTCTTCCCAGATTCTTAGTCTGCCACTCCATCTAGCAACTCATTTTGCCTTGGTCCTGAGAAGATTGCCTGAGAAACTAGAGGTTTTATAGCAGGAAAAGACGATACAAATCACATAACCCAGCAGCCTCTAGGAGCAGATGAGGACATTTGGATGTGGGAAGGCTACCGAACTTGTGCAAGGTCACAGTGCTGGTGATGTGGAGCTGGAATTATGACCTCTGCTTGGCAGCCATTTCCCTGGAGTGGATACTCTTGGGAGTTGGTCCCTGTGTCCAGCCTGTGTCTTCATACACAAATTGTGTTTCTGTGTTTAGACAGGTTGGCCCGTGCAGACTCATCAGTGGTTCAGAGATATCCAAAAGCTTCTGTTCCTTTCATGGTGCTGAGTCTAAGACATTTATCTTTCTTGCATCCCCTGCTTACACTAAACCTCCATTTAAGCTTAATAGCCAGAGAAGTGACTGTAAGCAGTTCTCCAACCTGAGCTTGCATTAGAATCACCTGGATGGCTTTTTGAACCATAGCGAGCTGGGCTCCATCCCTGGAGTTTCTGATTCTGAGAGGGTGGGGTGGGTCGGGTTTGGGACTTTGCATTCCCAGGTGATGCTGATGTTGCTAACCCTGCGATCTTATTGGGAGAGCCTGACAGAAAGTTATTAAGAGCCTGGACTTCAGAACTGAACAACCCTGAGTTTGAAGCTCCTGTTTCACCACCTTGGGCAAGTGACTCAACCTTGGTAAGCCTCAATTTTCTCATCTTTACATAAAGATAATAATTAGAAGTGCTCATTACAATGCGTTGTTACATATAACATCTTCAATTTTTGGCACTTACCAACTCGCAGCATGTGTCCTGACCAGAGGAGTAAAAAGAGGTCAGTTTCCTTCTATTTTTTTAAGCTAATGGCTTAAGAGGAAATAGCAAGTTAGTGAGGCTCCGGGAATGGGTTTAATTTGGTATGGGACTCTGCAAAAACTGTTTTATGTATTAGCCATTTCTGTAAAATGGACCAAATGGCTCTTCTCCACTTCGCCCGACATCCCCCGGACCTGTTGGACAGGTAAAAGGATAGTAATGAGTACTTTGAAAGAATTAATTAATGATATGACACTGCTATAAAAGTTCAGTGCTGACTTGCCTCTTTCAGTAATAGTCCTCCTCTGGAAGAGGAGTTCTTCTCTTGCCTTTGTTTCTTTCCAAACCTGCATAGCTTACCTTCCAGATAAGCACTTTCCTCCTCACTATAGCCCAAGTGAGTATCTCCCTTTTCTGATGAATCTCTATTGCCTAATTGCTACTTAACTATAAACAGCTTGCTTTGAAACTTACCTGCCTAATGAATACTGTCTCCATGTCTCTTCGATTAAACATTCTTTGAGGAAATGAACTATGCTTTCCATTTCTCTTGAATTACCCCTGAGTGCCTGGCGTCATTCTATGAACAGTCAATAGACGAATGTTGATTAAATGTATATTGCCTAGTTTTCATAGAATTTCAAAGCTTTAAACAGGACCTGGGAAAATAATTTCCTGTGTCTTCATATTTAAGATGTAGGACTCTTCCTCTTTTAGGTCATTGGTGCTCGTATATGATGGGTTGGTCACGTCAGACTCCTAACAGCTCAAGCTGGCTGCCTACAGAAGGGTAACTCCTGGGGTGAATCTATTTGCAACACTTCCCTCTGATATTAACAAAACGATTTTGGGGGAGATCACAGTCTTAGGAAAATGAAACATGTCTGGCTTTTCATTGTCATATCACTTTGTGACCAAAATTATGAAAGCATTATGCTGAGCAGGTTACCCAGACTTCTCAAGTTAAATGGACGAACATTAAACGCCTAAAATAATAAAACCCCTGGAGTAATGGGAAGTGAAGCAGAAAAGAGGGAGTTGAGAGGGCTTCTAGTCCTATTTGTGTCCTACTAAAGTGTAGCCATAAAATATAATGGGCCAGTTGGGGTACGTGTGGTTTAACTTGTATTCCCCCTCCTTTCCCAAACATGCCTTGTTTTAATAGGACAGTGATTTTACCAAAGATTTTCCTGGGGAGAAGTTAAGGAGAGAGCCATGACTACAGTGGTCCATGGAGCATCCATGAAGTCTAAGGCCTTGCAGCATTCTGAATGGGATTCCCTGTTGCCTTCTTTTTTCTTGTTTGCTAGTATTTGTCCCTTTGGGAAAACTATTCCACCTTTTAGAATTCGATTTCCAGCTCCCTCTTTCCTACCACACCTTCAAAGAGGAGTTGGTATACTGATTCCTTTTCACTACCAGTAGTGAAGCATGAGTCTAATCAGCAAGGGGCGGGACTCCCATTAGCAGGCAGCTGAATGGAGGTGGTGGGACTTGCAAGAGGCAGCTTGACTTTCCTAGGATGCTCTTCAGTCTTCCATTTGGACCAGTAGCTCTTGACCAGGGGTCATGACACACGCTTGCAAACGGTGTCACAAATAATGTGTTACTAAGCACACAGTACGACATTGGTGAGTGATTTACTCTTTAAAAACTAAAAGTGAGATCAAAGACTCCTGGGACAAAAGTCACTCTCATGTATTTCAATATGCTTTCTAGAACAGAGCTCAACTATTGTCCCTGCTTACGGCAGTGAAAGTTGAATGACGAAAGTTGAATGACAAAAGTTGAAAGAGATTTTCAAAGATTGAGAAATACAGTATCCGATAAGAGTATTCCATCCTCTGCCCCAATGAGTATATAAGACCTAGGCCTGAGGAATTTGTGTTCTGCCATTTACCAGCTATGTGAACTCAGGCAAAGCTATTTAACTTTGAAGAATCTTGGATTTCCCATCTGAAAATTAGGCAAATAATACAATCTAGCTCGGAGAATTGTGAGGATTAAGTGAAATGATGCCTGTGCTTATCAGGAATCTTTGTGTGCACACCCTGTGGTTCAACTGGCAGTCTCAACACTGAATTTTACTGTCCCAGACTATAAGCTCCTTGAAGGCAGAAACCACTTTTCACTCATCTTTGTATTTTCCTTGCCCTTCTGATGTGCCTAATGTATGATGATTTTTTTTTAAAAAATGCTCATTGAATCATTGTTGAATGATTTTACAGTTTGCATTATTGCTGGTTGTATAATATAATTGTTGCAAATGAATTTTAAAAGCAAGTTTCTAGCATACATTTGGAGATGCAAATGGAGACCATGAAAATAGTTTCCAAGTTCCCAGATGACAGAGCATTATCTGTACTCAAACTCCTCAAGTAGAATGAAGGAAAATTTCAAGTTGTCTATCTTCTTGATGCTTTAAACTTCATTTCTGGGGTAGTGGTTGATTAACTCTCAAATCCGATCATGTGTCTAGTGTTCAGTAATGGGCAGTATCTGATGTGTGAATGAATTTAATTGTGGGCCCGGATGTTACTTTCAGAAGGAATTTGCCTGTGATTTGAGGAGGTAGTCCCACATAGATCAATTGGAAAGGAAAAAATTATAATGATGTTTTCAAAGCAGTCAGAGTCAGGTGAAAGAGTAGTTGAACTATTTCTGCCAGAGAGGCAGGATGTTGCATGAGATTTAAAAGAAAAGCATACTATGTGTTTCCTTTTCTAAACATCTGTGTTAGCGAGACCCCCACCTCCTGGGACATCAGGAAAGAACCAATATGAATCACCCAAGAAGGAAGTGATTGTGTTGTCTTAAGTGGAAAAACTTTGAAGTTAAGATCTTCCTCGTATTTGTCCATGCAAAACTAAAAACCTTAAGTTGTTACACAGCAGACATATTTGATCCTTGTTTTTGTTACTTTCTTTATGATGATGACAATAATGTTGCAACTGACATGAATTTCTGTAAGCAGTAAAACAAGCAAGAAACTTTCAATGAAGCTTAAGCAATAGGATAGACCAAGGTAGATGTGACTTTACCTACTGCTTGATCCAGGGCTCAAATGATATGGCCGGGATCTGTTTGTCTCTCTCCATTTCCCAGTGACCTTTCCCTTGGTGCTGCCTCTCTTTTCAGGCTCCACATACTCACAGAACTGTAGCAGCAGTCCCAGATTCTACATTCTCTCTGATTCACTTCTCAGAGGGAAAAGATAATAGTCTCTTTCCAGAATTCCTAGCCAAAGTCTCTCTGGGTAATTGCTCTGATTGGGTAATTGACCCCTCTCCAAGCCAATCACCATGGTCAGGAGTAGAGATGTGACCCAGTGATGACTTAAGCCTGGCATGCATACTTCATCTCAGAAGTTCATGGTTAGGAGTTACCAACACAGATATCCATGATCAATATAAGTACCCGTACTGTTGTCATGTATGAAGAGCTATGTGCCAGATATTACCTTATTACATCCCTATAGCCTATCATTCATTTATTCAGAGACCATATTGAGGTCCTACCATGATGAGAAAAAAACAAAACAAAACAAGGTCTTTACTCACAGTTTAGAAAGAGAACATAGCATGAGGTAAGCATTACTATCTACATTTTACAGATGGGGTAACTGAGGGTTCCTGATGTTATTTCAGTTCCTTACAGTATTACATTTATTTTAACTTTTATTTCAAGTTCAGGGGTACAGATGCAGGCTTGTTATATAGGTCAAGTTGTGTCATGGGGGTTTGTTGTGCACATTATTTCATCATCCAGGTATTAAGCCTAGTACCCATTAGTTATTTTTCCTGATTCTCTCATTCCTCCCACAACCCACCCTCTAATAGTCCCCAGTGTGTGTTCCCCTCTAGTGTCTATGTATTCTCATCATTCAACTCCCACTTATAAGTGAGAACATGGGGTATATGGTTTTCCATTCCTTGTTAGTTTGCTAAGGATAATGGCCCCCAGCTCGATACATGTTCCTGCAAAGGACATGATATTGTTCTTTTTTATGGCTGCATAGCATTCCACATGTATATGTACCACATTTTCTTTATCCGGTCTACCGTTGGTGGGCATTTAAGTTGATTCCATGTCTTTGCTATTGTGAATAGTGCTGCAATAAGCATACGCCTCCATGTGTCTTCATGATAGAACAATTTATGTTCCTTTGGGTATATACTCAGTAATGGGATTGCTGGGTTGAATGGTAGTTCTGTTTTTAGGTCTTTGAGTAATTGCCACACTGTTTTCCACAACAACATTACAATTATAGATGACCCTTGAACAATGCAGGAGTTAGGGGTGCTGATCCCAGTGTGGTCAAAAATCCATGTGTAATTTTTGACTCCCTCAAGACTTCACTATTGATAGCCTACTGCTGAATGGGAGCCTTACTGATAACATAAGCAGTCAATTAATGAATATTTGGATGTTATGTGTATGATGTGCTGTATTCTCATAATAAAGTAAGCTAGAGAAAAGACACTGAGAAAATGATAAAGAAGAAAAAATATATTTACTGTTCATTAAGTGGAAATGGATGATCATAAAGGTCTTCGTTCTCTTCATCTTCACATTGAGTAGGCAGAGGAGGAGGAGGATGAGAGAGAGTCGGTCTTGCTGTCTCAGAGGTGGCAGAGGTAGAAGAAAATCCACATGTAAGTAGACTGTGCAATCCAAACCCATGTTGCTCAAGGGTCACCTGTATGAAGTGACCAACAAAGACCCAAATCTAAATCTTAGTTGCCATGGCCTGACTTACTACTCCTTAGAACTTACTACACTACCTTAGCTTCTAAACTGGCCAAAAAAAGTACCACTTTGGGGAATAACCTGCTCAGAATTTTATCTGTGACCATGAACTCCCATCATGAACATGATCTTGTGAGAAAGAAAAGAACTGCATGGGCATCTTTCCACTCCACCCCATACTGAGGAGTCAATATTAAATTATTTTAAACTTAGTGATAAGTAACCAGAAACTGACCAACTAATTTTTGTGAATTAATGAATAATGAAAGTACTTTCATTCAACATTATTTTTCCTCAGTGCTTTTTAAAGAACACCCAATCTAGTCTCAGATACTTGGTTCTGTGAGAGCATCTTTGCAGCTCCATTGACAAGATCGGCATCGTCAATCCTATATGGCTTCCAAGAGTACAACAGGCCATCTTATTCTACCTATAAGGAAACCAAAGCTCAGAGACATTAAGTAATAGGCAATTTCCATGGAAAGCTGTTTTTTTTTTTTCTTCTTCTTCTTTTCAGAAAAAGAGACATATGTATCAGCTGAATGGGGACATGACCCTTTTCAGTTCCTCCTCACCCGGTGTTGGCCTCTCAATTACAATCACCCCCCACCCTGTGCTTGCATGCCATCTTTGCTTGTGAGTGAGACACACCTGCTGTTTAAAGGTTAACCCAACTTTTCAAGCTTCTCTAATATTTGACAGCTTTTGTTGTTTTGCAGCTTGTGTGAACTTTTTTGGTATATTTCTTTAGTGGCTGTCAAACTGCACCATTGTTCCAACTGAAAAAAGTCTATTTTGGGGGGCAACTTGAATAATTTAACAAAGCTATTGCCACTTTCGCTTTATTTTGTTATAATTGTTTCATTCCTCCAGAAGTTTTCCTACTGATTATTGGAGTTCTGCTACCCTCCTAAACCACTTAAGGATGAAATTCAGATCCCCAAGTGCGTTTTTATCCCTAGTTACTTGGAGAGAAGGATTAAGTAAACTACCTAATACCTCGCTGTTTTGACACAGAGAATAGGAGGAAGAGAAAAGACCCATTGTGTTTGAACAATTCCTTCACAAAAATCCAAGCTCTTAGAGGCGGCTCATTTGTTTCACCATTTAACAAAATTAAGGAAGCCTGTGTTTGTCCTCATAGCTATTCTTGGCTGCCATGATGCTCAGGGAGATTGGGGATATCGAATGCTAGCATGGTTTCTTGAGGAAAAGAGGTTGCACATTTGTGTTCTTGTTTTTTAGTCTTTCTCACAAGAGAATCCATCAAATTGCAAAATAGCGTGATCTTTCCCCAACGCCGCTTTGGAGAGTTAACCAGCTTATCTATTGCTATTGTTAACTCCAGAAAGAGTTTATCCTTTCTCTTACTGTTCTAATCCTCAAATATGTTGCACATTAGAATCACCTAAAGCATATTTAACACATACCAATACCCAGTCCCCAGGCTGACCACTTAGATCAAGATATGAGGATAAAACCCAGCACACTTTGGAAAGTTCACCAAGCCACTGTAGTGTGCACACAGGGTTAACAGCATCTTCTCCAAAGCCTCTGGCTTCAAGAATTCCTTTAGAGTCATTGTTACAATGCAGCCAGGCAGGTCTGGGTTAAATCTCTGCTCCACTAACTGGCTATGATGTAGGGCTATTTGTTTAGCCTTTCTGAGCCTTGGGTCTCCATCTATGAAAGAAGGATAATAATGGCTCCTACCTTGTGGAGTTGTGTTGAAGTTCCACGCAGTGATGCATGGATAGCACAGCCCGCCTCCACTGCAATGACCAGCTCATAGTCTTTCTACTTTTGAGTGTCTCTTCTGCTCAGTTCATATTATACAACAATGAATCTTCCTAAAGTGCTGCTCCCCTGCCCAGTAAGAAAGAGAAAAGCCGTGTCTGACGTCTGGGCAATGGGCTGATATGTACAACTAGAACTTGGTGGTGTTAGTAGCTAATTTGGAATTCAAAGCTAGGCCCTGGTATCATACTGTTGGACATAATCTTATCAAACATCATCAGGTAATGTCACTCTGTGACCATGCTGAAGTGAGACAAAAGCCAAGACCACTTCATAATTATTTGTCAGCAGAAAAACAGGTCACTTGTTCAAACTACAAAAATATCAAGCACCTCCCACCCCAGTTAGTATGAGTGACTGCGGCTTCTTCACCTATTTCAGCTTTAGCTTCACTCTAATCTTCTCTCCTTCTAGATAAAGTTTGTTCAGATAGTCAATTACAGAATTATGCTCACATTCTGACAGCACCTATTTCAGAGTAAACACCTTTTCTTTCAACTCCAAATTCAATCAAATGAAACCCAAATTCTATAAGGAATCCTTTCTAACACCTTCCTACTGAGACACCCCATGGCTCTCTAGGTGCATGTTCTCCTGCACTGCCTCAAGTAATACACCCAACTTGTTCAACAACAGGTATGTTTCTGGTGGTCTTTGACTGGAAGGCATTGATTAGCCTCACTCTCTGATTCAAAATCCTATAATTACACTTTCTGATTTAAGAACTAAAGCATTCTTAAAACTATTAAGTTGCAATTATATTGCCCTACCAGATTATCTAAGCTTTTTTCACTATGTCCTTCTGCTACCTATCAAACCCCATTTCTCATTGTTCTCTGGTATGACCTTCTGGGATACTTCTGTCTTATTCATGATGTTTATTTTCTTGCATTTGCTCAAGTCATTTCTATACTTTCTTTCCTGATTGCTTCTCCCCTCACCCAACCTGAAATAATAATAGAACACTTACTATGTGCTAGATGCTGTCCCAGGAATATGACTCATTAAGAATGAACAACAATCTCTATATGCAAGGAGCAACAATCTCTAGATGCAAGTAGGGAAAATATAAATTTGGATCTTAGAGGCTTTGATGTATCTTATGATAAAATATGGCCAAAATATAGATCAAGTTTATATGTAGCATGTTTTGTGGACAAAGGTTGCAAAGTAAGAGAGTAAGTAGAAGTAAGAAATATTCTTATTAGAATCCTGTAGGATTAAAAACCAAAGAGCTAGAGCTTCTCATTTTGATGGTCTTCTTATAAGATAATATTTAGATGTGGCTAAGCACAAGCATTGCAGTCTTTCCCGTTGGCTGTATTAACTTTCTCCCCCGATGCCTGTGGAAGATGGAGGATGTGTCTGAGAGAGTTCTCCATTAGATGCAGGTGTATTTTTTAGACTGGAAGTAGTATATATATATGTATAGATATATAGATATATAATCAACAAACTGACCAAGCATCAGGAAACAAGACTTCAATTTGAGCCTTCTGGGAGATCCACCCTCTATCACATACCTACATGTGGAAAAAATAATGTGGCACAAACTTTTTAAGACTTATTTTATAACTACAGAAAACAAGAAAGATTGATGATGCTTAATCTGCCAGAAGATCAGTTCCCTGCTGTTGCTTTTCTTTTTATTTAATCCCCCACCTTCTTCCCCCGTACTAACTTAAAAACAAACGTCCAGGCCTAATTAAAATCAGAACCCAGTATCCGATTAGTGCACGTTTGGCAGCCCTTAGCTTTGGCATTGTTTTCTGACCAGTTTACTGATTAGTGTTTATTACTAATCATCTGTGGCTGGAAACATGACCCAGAGAGAAGAAAGACAAGGGCAACAGCATGCAGTGACATTGTTAGAATTATTCACAGTGTTTTCAGCAGGAATCACTCAACTCAAATCCACAACCACAACAGATGCCTTAGCACGCCAAACCCCAGGCATTGGCGCCCGGGCAAAGCAGGCTTCTCTCTCAGCACTTGGCAAGACTCCTCTTCATTTTGCCCTGTGTCTGAGGTCCAATGCTTGGCCAGGAGTAAAGGTGGGACAGGCTGAGGGAATAAGAGTTTGCTGTATCTGACAGCGATGCTCTGATGTCATATGTCTGCCCAATATACCATAGAAAATCAAGACTAATTTAACCTCTCCGAACTCAGCTTTTCTGAGGAAGTGTGTTCACCCCTGTAGTAGTTCAACAAATATTTATTGAGTGACTACTATGTGCCAGATCCCTGATGTTCTGGGGAAGGCAGTAGATGAACAAAAACATGAAAATTCACTATTAAAACTAATGACAGGAATTCACTGACATCTGAATTTTTGACTTTATAACTGATACTATTACTATGGCACAAGAGAAATTCACAAAGGTTTTTCTTCCTAAGTAGATATGATTATAACTTTATTTTACCAAATTCATAGCCTAATGATTGCTGGCTTTGCTAATATTATAATTCCTTTTAATTATAATATTATTAAAGATGAAACACATCTTTTGACAGTTAATTTTTTTCTCTGCTTCTAAAAGTAAGAAATTCCTATACTTAAGTTCATTTAGAAAATATGAATTTTAACTGCCCATTATATTACCACCCCCAAAAAACCATACTTAGCATCTGGGTGTAAAATAGGAAATTATTAAATCATGATCAAATGTTATAATCATATTTATGTAGGAATTATAGTATCAGCAAAACCAGCAATAATTAGGTTATGAACTTGGTTTTAAAAAAAAGTTGTATCTATTTAGGAAGAAAAACCTTTGCCTATGAGTTTCTCTTAAGTGCCATAGTAATAGTTACAAAGTCATCATGAAATCATGATGGCCTATTTTTATCTCTTGATTTACACCCAAATGCGAAGCATGGTTTTAAATCATGAAAACATGTCTTTTTTTTTTTTTTCTTCAAGTAGTAATGTATTGCAAATTCAGCTACTTGAAATGAAGACAAAAGGACAGTATTCTAATGAGAGAGTTCCTTTAGGAAATGGTAGTTTCTTCCCTGAGTGAAATCTAAGTTAATTTTTGTATTTTTGCCAAACCAGAAAGGTATGAGAAATTTAGAACATGACGGAGGATGATACGAATGATGTTTTATTTAATGTATTACAAGAATATTTGTTTAAAGGTTAACAAACACCTTTTCATCTATGAAGAGAATTTTAGTGTCTGAGAAAGCTGTAGCTGAGTGATAGGAATGGTGTTTACCTATTTAGTTAGCATATTTTTATCAAATGTCTTTTATGTGCCACTAATTAGGCAAAGAGACTAGGAAATAGAGGTATGGAGGCACTTACTTTAGGGGGCAAATGATGTTACGCCAGTAATAATACTCAAAGTAAGTATCATGGCAGAATATGCTGTGCAGAGAAGTACAGATGTTGTGAGATTACACAATAGGGGCCCTAACTTATTTGAGATAATGAGAGAGGTCTTCCATAACCAAGTACCCTTTAATCTCACACAATGCATTTGTGAGAAGGTACCAGGTTTAGTCTGGTCCATGGTGGAGACCATTCCAGCAACCATGGTCAGGTCAGAACCCATATTTCAGCTGTTGAAAATAACCACCCTACAGAAGGGCCATTTTTACCTTGCGGATATGTTGGTGCTATGAGTATGATTACATAGTGAATTTGGAAAATAGCATGCCTGTGTGGTCAGTCAGCTTTCTGACTGACCTTTCTCAGAAGAGAATGTCACTTCCTGGAGACCATTTGCTGGAACCCCACACTTCAACCCTTAACATATAGAATCACTTTGGACTTAGTTAAGGAGACACCAGGAATTCCAGGCTGTAAGCATAAATGGATACAGAAAGGATCAGAGAGGTTTCCTGAGTGGTTGTGGCAAAAAGATTCATCATGATTTATGCACTGTACGTTGGAAGATGTCTCATGTGAAGTCAACAACTGAAATCAAATTAATAATTCAGCATGTGAATCAATTGCATCATCTCACTTGCCATGTTATTGCTATTTTTACGTAACTGCAAAGTATAAAAATAAACTGTCATAAATAAACAACTGTCATTTGACATGATAAAGACCCTAGCATTTTAGGGATCTTCTATTTTTAGGTACTATTCTGGTGCTTTTCATACAATTAAGAATATGCCTTTTTTAAAATGAGAAGTATTTCTATATGTTATTTCAATGTCAAAGTTTAAAGAAAAGCAAGGTGGAAGAATGAAGCATCAGATTTCTTTCTCAAAGACTAATTCTTCGCTGGTCTTGTTCTGGAAGGCATAAGTCAAGAGGAAGCTCTCAATACCCATTAGACAGTGTAATAGTACAATTGACTCAATACAACCAAAATGAAACAGTTTAATTCCTTTCATGTTATTTTTTATTTCTATTTGTTTATTTTATTTTATTTTATTTTTTTATTTGAGATGGAGTCTCACTCTGTAGCCCAGGCTGGAGTGCATTGGCGCCATCTCGGCTCACTGCAAGCTCCACCTCCCGGGTTCATGCCATTCTCCTGCCTCAGCCTCCTGAGTGGCTGGGACTACAGGTGCCCACCACCATGCCTTGCTAATTTTTTTTGTATTTTTAGTAGAGACGGAGTTTCCCCACATTAGCCAGGATGGTCTCGATCTCCTGACCTTGTGATCCACCCGCCACGGCCTCCCAAAGTGGTGGGATTACAGGCGTGAGCCACCACCTTTCATGTTAGTTTTTAAAGTAGGTGGATATGAATGAACATAGTCTAACATCCTACTTTCCTTCCCTTGAATCTTTTCTTGATTGAGTGAAAGGTAATTAATAAAAGCAGCTGCCTTTATTCATTTTATGCCTCTTTAAAGAAAACACACAAAACATGGCCTCGGTAATCTCATATCATAGGCATCAACTGTCATATCATTCCCACAATTAATCTTATAACTAGAATTTGTTCCTAGTAGTATGATAAGAATATTTATTTTAACTAATTGTCCAGTTTTTAAATTTTTCCACTTTTCAAGTTTTCTTCTTAATTAAAGTCTTGCCTCCTTTAATCAAAAATATTGTTTTTTGAAAATGTTAATAAAACGTTTTTCTGGGTGTTAAAATGTAAACTCTGAAGTTTGAATATACTGTAAAAACTAGAAATTCATTTTTATTTACTAGCCATTGATCAAAGGACAAGATCTAACTTTATGTTTAGTTTTGAAAATACATGTTATCAATAAAATTCGTGAATCTTCTAGCATATTAACTATATATACCCGTAACAGGATCATTTTATGTCTTTAAATATCTTGCATCTGAAACTCTTTGTACTTTGTTTGAACATCAGTTAGACACACACCAGTATTTGCTTTTGTAGAATAGAAATTCCCTCAGAGTTGAGTAGGCTATCTGGATAACTTATCTTGTCTAACAGTGTGCTAGGTAGTGTTCGTGGTAACAACAACAAACTCCTATAGATTATAATGTGATTAGGGAGCACAGCCTTTTCTCTGTATTTTCAGATAACTACACTTTTGTTTTCAGAATTGGAAACACAGTGGGTTTTTTAAGCCAAATATAATTTAAAATAAACTCTTGTATTCTCCTCTCTCTGCTCAGATCTAGGAATGGACTGAACCTAAGTGGGAAAGAATTAGACCTTTTGAAGTCTTTGGGGGAAAAGTGTAGGGAGTGTGAGGGTGTCTGATGTTTTTCATGTGGACTGGGTTCGTGTCACTGAAATGATGATGTTCTTCACGCTATCCTTTAATACAGTCGAGCATGTTTGTGCAGCCAAATGTCATTTCATAGGAAAAATCAAACCCAATTTGGTGAGGTTTCTGGAGAAGAATGAATCCACTCTAGAATGGAACTGACAAAGGACACCGATTAAAACAAACACTATGGCCGGGCACAGTGGCTCATGCCTGTAATCCCAGCACTTTGGGAGGCCAAGGTGGGCAGATCACGAGGTCAGGAGATTGAGACCATTCTGACCAACATAGTGAAACCCTGTCTCTACTAAAAATACAAAAAAATAGCAGGGCGTATTGGCAGGCACCTGTAGTCCCAGCTACTTCGGAGGTTGAGGCAGGAGAATGGTGTGAACCAAGGAGGTGGAGCTTGCAGTGAGCCAAGATCGCACCACTGCACTCCAGCCTGGGCGACAGAGTGAGACTCCATCTTAAAAAAAAACCAAACAGAAAATGAACAACACTATGTGATGTGGAGCCCTGGTCATGCCATTGTAATGGTAAAGATTATTGCTTTTAGAGAAATACAATAATTTTAGTCAGAGGTGACAAAATGTATTATCTTTCCCTTTTCTCTTGGTAGAGCTTCCTTTCAGAAGGGAAATGAATCTCTATTATGTTCCAGTGATTAGGAGGGTAGAGACAACCTTCTGCCAGAGCTGAGAAGCTGACACTGCTAGTAATATTGACTGAGCAAATTGGTTTTGTGGGATTGCTAGATTCAACACTGAATAGTCAAAGGAATATTATGGCCACCTGACCCTGTATTTTAGAAGCTTGGTATTGCTTTTATCTGGACCAACCTGAATGACTTGTAGCCTGGTGTTAGAAGGATGAATAGATGGATCCAAGTGCCCAGGGGTCCAGCAGTACAGATTAGGTGCTACACACTATCCACATCATTCAGTCCGACTGCTATAGGAATGTCACTCTCTCAACTGAAAATGCAAGACCTTTATAAGAATAGGTGGAGCCATTGCAAGTCTCCTTACTTGAATCTTCTCTACTTAGTCACTTGGGTATTTACCTTAGTTCCTCTCAATGCAAGAGTAAAAAAAAAAATTGTTTAATGTGATAAGTTTTAACAACAAAATGATAGATATATCCATTGCATTACAGTGGCTAACCCATTGTAGGTGCTCTGTAAATACCTGTTGTGTGTGTGATTTGGGGTTGTATATGTAGGTGAATCTGTCTTTCATCAAGCTATAGCTCTGTGGCAACAAGGATTCCTTCTGCCATGTGTATCTCTGTGAACGAGGTGCAGACCCCAGCCCAATGGCCAACACTGAGTAATGATCCAGTTCTTCTTGAATGAATTAAAACATGATGAACCATTGCCTTACAAGATACTTGCTAACCATCTCATTTTACATGTGTGGAAACTGAGTTCTACAGAGGCACCATGAAGAGCCATGTCCCTAGAGGACTGACTCATGGTGTTGCAGCTTTCCATCCTCTTGGTTTGGGTACTTAAACGTAGTCAGATCACGGTTTGTACCTTTGCTCTCTTTTGGTCCATGTCCAACCCATCCCTTCTAATAAACTGTTTTGGATTATTAGACAGAGGGATGCTGAGAGAAATGGCAAAGCAAAACAGTTTTACTCATTGTAAAAATATTCTGTTTAACTTTTAGGTTTTGTGGTACATGTGCAGGTTTGTTACATAGGTAAACTCGGGCCACATGGGTTTCTTGTACATATTATGTTGTCACTGAGGCATTAGGCCTAGTACCCAATAGTTACCTTTTCTGCTTCTCTTCCTCCTCCCAACCTCCACCCTCAAGTAGACCCCAGTGTCTGTTGTCCTCTTTGTGTTCATGAGTTCTCATCATTTAGCTCCCACTTATAAATGAGAACATGCAGTATTTGGTTTTCTGTTTCTGCATTAATTTGCTTAGGATAATGGCCTTCAGCTCCATCCATGTTTCTGCAAAGGACATAATCTTGTTCTTTTTATGGCTGCATGGTACTCCATGATGTATACATACCATGTTTTCTTTATCCAATCTGTTATTGATGGGTAGTTAAGTTGATTCCATGTCTTTGCTATTGTGAATAGTGCTGCAATGAACATTCATGTTCATGTGTCTTTATGGTAGAATGATTTCTAATCCCCTTGGTATCTACCCAGTAATGGAATTGCTGGGTTTGAATGACAGTTTTATGTCTTTAAATATCTTATGTCCTCATCAGGTGTAAACTGAGTTCTAAAGAGACACCATGAGGAGCCATTTTTTATGTCTTTGAGGACTTGCCGTATCTTTCCACAATGGTTGAACTGACACTCCCATCAACAGTATAAAGTGTTCCCTTTTCTCCACAACCTCACCAGCATCTGTTATTTTTTTAACGTTTTAATAATAGCCATTCTGACTGTGACATATCTCATTGTGGTTTTGATTTGCATTTCTCTAATGCAAGTATTTCTCTAAAGCTAAATATTTAGCTTTTTTTCATATGCTTGTTGGTGGCACATATGTCTTCTTTAGAAAAGTGTATAAATTCTGTAATCCCAGCACTCTGGGAGACTGAGGTGGGTGGATCCTGAGGTCAGGAGTTCGAGATCAGCCTGGCCAACATGACGAAACCCCATCTCTACTAAAAATACAAAAAATAGCCGGGTGTGGTGGCACGTGCCTATAGTCCCAACAACTCGGGAGGCTGAGGCAGGAGAATCGCTTGAACCCGAGAGGTGGAGGTTGCAGTGAGCCAAGACAGTGCCATTGCACTCCAGCCTAGGCAACAGAGAGAGACTTCATCTCAGAAAAAT
Source organism: Theropithecus gelada (assembly GCF_003255815.1). Taxonomy (NCBI): domain Eukaryota; kingdom Metazoa; phylum Chordata; class Mammalia; order Primates; family Cercopithecidae; genus Theropithecus; species Theropithecus gelada. Next base: position 155,181,097 of record NC_037673.1, read on the forward strand.
AGCATATAAATTGACATGGGATCTGATTAAACTTAAGAGTTTCTACACAGCAAAAGAAACTATCAACAGAGTAAATAGACAACCTACAGAATAGGAGAAAATATTTGCAAACTATGCATCTGGCAAAGGTCTAATCTCCAGCATTTATAAAGAACTTAAACAAATTTAAAAGAAAAAAAAAACATTAAAAAGTGGACCAAGGACATGAATAGAGATACTGTTGATGATACAGATAGTGGCTTACTTATGAGGACTATGAGAAACTTCTCTTGGTCCTCTGAGCTGGGAACACTGGCTACTCCTGAGCAATTGGTGGGCTTTTCATTTCATCAATAATGTGCATTGTGTAACTGATTACAATTTCTTTTTCACTTTGTCCACTTAAGAAGTCAAAGCCAACTTTGAAGGCCAGCTTTGGTCATTGCATACCTATGTGTGATTTTCATTTCAGGAATCCTTTTGTAATTCTGTCCCTCTTTTCTCATCATGATACTTGTTTATGAGTTTTATTCTTATTACATTTTAACGTGCTATGACATGATGCTTTAATTTTATTACTTGGAAATTAGACCCTAAAAAAAGAATCTCCAGTAGAGGCAAGATTTGTGGAGGTGGTTAAGGGTTTAAAAGATCCTGAGTTCAAAAATACCAGCTCTACCATTTCCAGCTGTGTGACCTTGAGTCAGTTACTTAACCTTGGCTTCTTCATTCATAAGATAGGGTGGTATAATGTTGACCACAAGGATTTGTTGCCAGGATTAAAGGAGATAATCTATGCAAAATATCTAGGCCAGAGCCTGGGTTGCACAGCACATGTTATTTTTTTCTTGTTTCAGCTCTGCCTCTATCCCTCCTACCTAATCTACTTACTTAGTGCTCTAGAGAAGGGTTTCTCAATCTTGGCACTATTGATAATTGGGGCTAAATAATTTGTTATTGTGGGGGCCTGTCCTGTGCAATACAGGATATTCAGCAGCATCCCTGGCCTCTACCTACTAGATACCAGTAGTACAACCTCAGTCATGAAAACCAAAATATGTCTCCAGACATTACCAAAGGCCCGGTGTGGGGCAAGATGGTTCTTGGTTGAGAACCACTGCTCTTGAAGTCTTCTGGTGTCTCCTACTGATCGGGACCACATTCTCTTCAGTAATTCTGTTAGGTCACACTTCCCTAGACCAGGTGACACATTGTTGTGTTTAATTTTTTAATCCAAACTTATTAGTCCACTTAGGATCTTTACTAATCACTCAGTAAGCATTTATGGAGCACCAGCTAAGGTCTTTGCCTTAGAGGAGGCATTGCCCAGGGAGGTAGTTTAGCCATATGTGCAAAGCACTGTGGCACAGCCCAGAGACTGCTAAAACTGGTAACATGCAAACTTCCCAGGCACGTACTGTACTTCTAGAAGGAAAAAGCAGGACACATGCTTTGACACATGTATACAAATAGTCATAAGTAGGTAAAAGTTTAATAAGTCACCCTTTTGAGAAGGATAAAATTACATGAAATTAGAAAGTGCTTAGGAAAACTGGAATATATGAGGACTGTCACAGCTGGGAGTGATTAATTTTTCTAGATATAGGCAGATAACCTGACTCATACTGAGGCAGTGATAATTGATAAGAGGTTAAAGTGATGTCCCTTCCTGATGCCATTTACATTTTAATGCAGTGCTATAATGTGTTCAGTGAGTCACATGGGGACGATGCTTGCAGAAATGGAACTCGCACATTTTCTGTAAACTCACAAAGGCAAAGCTATTGGGAACAGGGAATATTTCCTGTAATAAACAAAAAGAAAACAAAACACATATTTATAAAACAACCCAGTTCTAGGTCCCCCATGATCTTGGGGACATTAGCCATGAAAAAAAACCAGCAAGACTTGGAGCAAAAAGAGCTTGTAATAGAGTCAAATAAGATTTGGAGGTAGAGTCCTAAGACTAATGGTGGTGGTAGGAAATGATACAAGTTAATGATAGATGGAAAAAATCTTGGCAGTATTCCTCTCAATTTTTATTAAAAAAATAAATCAAGAAAGCATGAATTTGGCAAAAGTTTCTTCACTGTACTTTTCTCTTTGCATTGTGGGCTACTTAGCCTCACATGAACGAAACCAATCCTGAAGTGTGCAGTCATTTTGAGGTGGAATGAAACATGGAATTCATTGTTTTTCTCCAACTTAGCGCTGTTGATCACTAAACGTGTTTCATTGTGAAAGCTTCCTTCTGATGGCGACTGTGCTTTATCAATGGCTCATTTTCAAATACAAGTTGCTGTATCTCCAAGTACAATGGCCATTGCTATGGACTTGTAATTTCTTTCTTTTTATTGGTGAAATTGTGGTGGATGTTGAAGGTGGCAGTAAAATTAGACAGAATACAAACTTTGCTTTTTGAGAAAGAGCTGGCATTGCTGTTCTTACACCAGGTTGCGCATTGAAGTCAAAGAAGACACACAATACTTGTATACAAATCTATCTGACATCATGTATAAAGAGCTGTATATTTGGTTGATAGGTGCAAGAAACCACATGGCACACATGTACCTATGTGACAAACATGCATGTCCTGGAAATGCATCATGGAACTTAAAAGAAAAAAAGAGCTGTATATTTCAATTCAGGGACAAGGTGAGAAGGCACTAATACAAACCAGAAATTCATTTTCATTGTGTTTTCTAAAGCCCAGCTTTGTACAGTCCCATGAAAAACACAGATACTTCCCTTGTGTGTATAACAGGGTCATTCCAAGGACATATTTGTTGGACTTTGCTCTGTTGGCATCTGTTCAAAACAGCTAACAAAAGTCAGTTGGTTCTTACTTTCTGATCACTACCCTGGCCCCCAACAAATCACTAGCAAATTCCACTTGCTGAGTGTCCTCCTATTAGCATAATAGTGTGTTTTAATTTGGAGAAGTCACATGTGTTTCCTATAAGAAAGTTGTTTTAGGTCTTTAAATGTCTCTGTCAAACACTTTCTTTTTGTTTGTAGAAATAATTACAGATCAGTACTGTTGAAACCAAAACATCAGAGAAATTGCCTGTCCCAATGTTTCTAATTTGGTGGACGTCTGCTCAGTGAATGACAAAAGCTTAGCTTGGCCATGCCAAGAAAAACACATCCAGTTTAACCATTGCAAATGCTGCCTTGGTTATAAGGGATGACAGTCACTGTACTTTGGTTGTTTCCTTCATTTCCCAATGAAAGAACCCTCCTTCTACAAGAGCACAGCTGTTTCTGTGACTCCAATAATGGTAGACACCAGGTGACACAGTGACACTTGTCTTTTGATGCTCTTTTTTCCTGACTTTTTAGGAAGCATCTATATTTGCCCATAGATACTCAGGACCACTGCATTGATCAGGAGACACATCAGCTAGGACTTTTAAATGTTTCACCTTAGACATTTTCTGATCTCTATCTGGGTGCATTTTTACTATAATCATCATAGCTACTAAAGGTAAAATAGTCATACATTGTAATTAAACAAAACATGGAAGGACATACACCAAAATGTTACATAGAGATGAGACTATAGGTAATTTTTATTTACTTATCTAAATTTGTTAAAATTTTAATCTGAGCATGTATTGTTGTTGTAGAAAAGAAAAAAAATTTGTTTTTAAAAAATAAGGGTCATTTGTCCTGGGAAAGGAAAACAAGCTATAAATAGAAAAAGAGTAATTCAAATTCCAGGGAATATATAAATGGTGATCACAAGTGTTGATGTTAAATCTTGTGAGCACAGAGAAGAGAGAGCAAATACTAAGTCATCAGAGGTGGTGGACAGCAGCTAGCATGAACTCATATCAACAATGATAGCATTTAGGCATCTGCTGAGAACTGCTTCATTGGGATGTTCCATATATTATCTCACAATAACTCTATTATGGAAGTAATGATATTTTTCTATTTTTTTTAAGATGAAAACTTTTTGGTACAGAGATAAAAACTTGTCCTAGATCCCATGACTGGTAAGTTTTATAGCCAGTATTAATGGAACCCATTAATGCCAAACACTGCTTTTCTCATCTTGGTATATTCCTTAGAAGGGGAGGCAAAATTCAGAAAGGAAAATTTTCTTTGTTCTAAGTCCACATGTGTGTTTGGCAGTAAGATAGAGGAAGGTGGATGGTGACAAAAATGGAACCACTCAGGCAAATAGCATTTCCTTCACCTGATAGGCTTCTTGTCTGATATCAAGTCATGGGTCAGGAAAAATGGAAAAGTTCTTTTTCTGTGTAATTCAGCATAGGAAATCATTATTCAGAGGCTCTTGCACTTCTTTCAGAATAAAATGCAATGCAACACTTTGGGTTTAATTTTTGGAAGTGCACAGCCAAACTTCCTGCAAACTTTCTTTGCATGATACATACTGTCTTTTAAATTGTCTGCTCTTGAATACCTGGTTGGAGGTGTTCTGCCCCCAAATGGCATGGAGTTCATCCTTTGAGGCTCTATAAGAGCATCTTGGGCCTGTTTGTCAATTGCCCTACTAGTGCTACAAACTGAAGGATTTTTAAGAGGTATAATGAGTGTATGCAGGTGATAAATCCAACAAAAATGTGGGTTTTTTTTTTTACCATTCTGATGAAACAGATATAGAGAGTGTGAAAGGTACATAAAGTGTATTTGATCTTATGCATCACCTATCTGTAGAAGAACATTAAAATTCCGAGCATTCATCTAAATGGATATGACAACATAATTTGGCATTTGTTAGACCAGTTCAGATATCAGGGCTTAATTTGTCTTCAAATAAGCTTTTGGCTTCATTACATTTTCAAGGAACTCTCTCATATGTGTATCTACAAAAAGGTAGGCCAGAATGACACTTTTTGTATCTTTTGTTTACTAAATTGCAATGTCAGGATAATAAATGCTGTGGTTGGAGTATGTGTGTGTTTCATCTCTCTTAGGGAATTCTGTACTTCAAGGGCTTTCCTCTTCAACATTGCAGATAAAACACTCCATCACACTCTTTAGTGAAAGAGACACTTTCTCCTTCAAGATGCCTGTTCAGCTGTTCCACAGCTGAAGAGCTGGGAAGACTTAAATTACATTCTTTTTCCTGCCATTAAAAGGGAATGGGGGCGAGGGGACAAACTTGCATCTGGTTCAATTTCTTTGCCAAATTCTTCATTTAATTGTTTTGTAATTTGAAGAAAACCACAAATGACAAGATGAAATTGCTAGGAATATAAATCCAGAATTTAATTGTTCTTGTCAGGATTTCAATTCCCAAACCATGGTAATCTGAATCTCAGTTTTCTGAGCAACAAACATGAAAAGCATTGGAGGCTGATTGCTGAGTTTGCAAGCCATCATGATCCCCACCACCCCCGCCCCCCCACCATGTTCACAAAACTGTCTTCAATCAGAGAGAGAAAGCGAGGAAGGAAGTTGACTTCCCTTGTCCCTGTGGATTTGATCCCAACAGCTGGAAACTCAAAACAAGTTTTCTCAAGAAGAAATCATCACATCAAGCCCAAGATCCAAAATAAACCAACACCTGAGTGCTAAACAATTGATGGGCTCCTACAAGTTTAGGGCATCTCTGATAGCAATGAGGTTCTCCTAAAGACCTGCCTTTTTTTTAATTTGTGGCATAAAGTTTCCTGGACAAAGAGGCAACTTAGTCTAGTTGGTATTATTCTGGATTTTAAATTAGGAAACTGAGTTTTCTTCTCTTGTTCCACTGTGTGAAATGGTATTTTATCTACAGTCATGCTCCATTAGTGTTTGTGGAATGAATTTGTATGATGAGCAACTGCTCAACAGAATGAACCCTAGTATTTTGCAAAGTGGTTGGGTAGACAAACTCCTCAATTATCTACTCAGTGTTCTTCTCAAGTCTATGATGGCTCCAAATTCTAGCTTCCTGGGTCCTTCATAGATTTCATCCATTTAGATACTGCTCCGGTAGAATCCCCACCCCATGTCCCAAACCTTTTCCTTTTGGTTTCCTTTTATCAAAATTTACCAGAGGCCAGGTGCAGTGGCTCACTCCTATAATCCCAATACTTTGGGAGAGAGGCAGGAGGATCACTAAAGGCTAGAGTTTGAGACCAGCCTGGGCAACCTAGGGAGACCCTGTCTCTACAAAAATCTTTTAAAAATTACCCAGGTGTGGTGGTGTGCACCTGTTAATCCTAGCTACTTAGGAGAGTGAGGTGGAAGGATTGCTTGAGCCCAGGAGTTCAAAGCTGCGGTGAACTGTGATCATACCACTGCATTCCAGCTTGGAATGAACACCGTCTCAAACAAAACAAAACAAAAACAAAACTTACCAGATCTATATCTCATTCCCCTAAAGCCCTGTTTTTGACTGTATTATAATCTAACAAAGTAATTGAGACTAAAATGCTATTGACTTAGAATGGTCTAATTTGCCATCCAATCAGATAATTTTCTTTGACCAAACTTAACACAGTTAAGTCACAAGTCATCACAGTCAGGAATCCCAAGGCCTATTATAGAGTCAAAATGAATTATGTTTGGGGGAATGAAAGTACCTCTTTGTGTCTACAGCCAATTGATTGCTTTCTTTGAGACTAACCTTGAAAGGGGGATTAGTTCCTAATCTGACTTCAAGGCACTATTTTATGAAATAGTTTGTAAGAGTGATTGGTTACATTGTATGGCGAGGCAATTTAATCTCCTTTGTAGAGACAAATTCATAAAATTATAGAACAAAAACTGAGTCACCAGAAACAAATCTAGAATTACTAAAGTCATGTGCATAAATAAGAAAATATATATGAAAAGTATTTATCCAGGAAATCCTTGAGAGATTTTAAAAGAAAGTAGAATTCTACATACACACTTCAAAATACTTTTTCAAATAAGTCCATAATAAGCATGATTCATTATTTAATCAAATATGGAAAGTCTTAAAGTTCATATCATATTTTTGGCCCCCGAAAAATTACATTTACCATATTTCCTCTTTTCTGATAATAGTAGAAAATTTTAGGCAAATCTTAGTTATTCATCCAAGATAGTTCATATGGGCAGCTCATAAACTTGTTTATATTGAATCCCACCAACGCATCAAAAATCTTGCTTTCATCAGCATAGAAAAAATGGGCTTTTTCCTCAAGAAAAATCTCTATTTTGACAGCTGCTCTATTATATTTATCAAGAACTTTAACTTTTAGGGATATCAAATACTGTAGTAAAAAATACTGCTGGGAATAAATGGTATAGTCCTGGCTTCAATACTCAAATAAGTGAAAATAATGGTTTCTTGTATTCTTGAGTTGCACCATAGTGCTTTCCAAAGATTTTCTATATTTTACCACGTGGATTTGGTATGATCATGCTCACTTAGATCAAAGATTGCAAGCTCTGGTGAATGGCCATGTATTTGCTTCTCAGTTCATCCCAGCGAACCACTATATTGAAAACGATTGCCATAAGAGATATTATTAATATTTCTCCATCTTTAGATTGGCCCCATTAACCACCCCTTCCCTGAGAGTTTTTCAGATAGAGTCAATTGGTTTATTTATGGTGATGCACTTTTCTGATAGGGTACGAGTCATCTTAACGTATCTTTCCAGCCACAGAGCTATCTTCTTCCATGTTAGTCTGTGAACTGCCTGCTGCCTTTCCCTTCCATAGACCCCAACCCAGGATTCATTTTTGTAACCAGTGGCAATACCCAGTTGTGGAAATTTGAGTCAAGGCTGTACATGACACAAGCAAGGTCAAGCAGATTCACTTTCTCAGAATCTGTCACCAAGAGAGAATAGAATCAGTCTATCTGATAATATGACGCTACAAGTTGAACATCATTGTATAGACTCATTCTGGGGATGGCCAATTCAGTCATGTGTTTCAGAGATGTAGATAAAGAATGAAACAGGCACACAGAGACAGTTTTGAGAGAAAGGGAGAAACAGAGAAAATTTCTTTCAACTTCCTAGTTCTAATGGCACCCTGAGACCCAGTTAATTTCCACCCTTGATATCTGTAGTCTCATAATAAATTTCTTTTTTTCCCTTTAACTAGGCAGGGATTAGTTTTTGTTACTTGCTACCATAGTGTCCTCATGAATTCAGGTGGTTTGCCCTTGGGAGGTTTGAAAATATTGGCCTGATCTCTTTATCTCCTTAATTTGAGTGCAAAATTTTCTAGAAGAGGTGGTGGGGCAGGGTGGTGGGGAGTGGTATCAAGTATCTCATTCCTTTTGGATGCTTCCATAGCCCAGTTCAGGGATCTGTCTTCAGCCTATGCTTCCAGCTGTCGTGTGGGAGAGATGAAGTGGGTATTAAGACTGGGATTTCACCCTATACCCTAATCTCTTGTGAAATAATTTCAGCTCTTCATATCTGCCCATCTTTCTTGGGGGAGGATTCAAGAACTATGCCCTACTTGATGTTCTCACACTTCTCAATAACAAGCTTATATATGGGCATATTATATGTAATTTTTAACTAGGACATTGGTGGGAATCTCTCGGCAGGCATCTCCTGATGACTTCATGCCAGCTGCCAATTACCGATGTTTTTGTTTTGAATAGATTTGGTTACTGCATGTGTAGAAGCCAACTTTCCTTAATTATATATCATATTTTATTGTTTGACTTTTAATTTGTTTCAGTCTTGTATTTGGAGAAATTGTACCTTTTGGTTTTAGAAAAGTCTTGTAACCCACTTCCTCCCTCCCACCCTTGACTGCTATTTCTACTGTGATAGCTACATTTTCTGTAGTGTCTTGGTGGATTGAAAATCATGGATCATGCATTTTTTTTTAACTTGGTTCCATATTTTAAAGTCTTATATTTATTCTCTCCTTAGTGAACAAATATGCTACTATTCTAGATTTAGTGTTTCTCAAACTGTAGAGTGCACTAAAATTACCTGGAGGCATTGTTAAAATATAGATTGCTGGATCCCACCCCAGAGTTTCTGATTCAGTACATCTGGAGTGAAGTTTGATCATTTGTATGTCCAATATGTTCCAAAGTGATGCTATTGCTGCTAGTCAGGGGACCACACTTTGAGAATCACTCTCTAGAGCATCAAAGGAAGAGGTGCTCTTGGCCTTCCCAATGTGTTCCTTAGCCACTAAACTAGTATTGTCATGCAAAACCCACCTGTGAAATTCTATTGAAAACCCTTAGCAAGTACCATGGTGCTACTAAGGACATAAGGAGCCATTGTTTCCCTTTATCTGAGTATTAAAGCCAGAACTCATGATTCATTCTCAAAACTGCTTCCTACCACAACATTGAGATTCTTAAAAATTAAAGCTTGTGAAAAATATAATTGTGGTAATTGTCAAAATAGGAATCTTATTCATGATGAAACATAAAGACCTACTTGTTTTTATGATGAAAACAAAATTTTGTGTGTTTATTATAGACATTTTTATGTTTATTATATTCAAGGCTATTATGAGATTTCTGACATTGTCCTTCACCGGCAATCCAATATTTTCTTATAGGAAAGAAAAGGATAGACCTGCCTCTAGCTTAGGACGAATTTTACTAATCCTCAGCCTACTATATTTATGACCTTTACTGATCTACTTTTGAATTGTGCCTATTTAAATGGTTATATTTCCTGGTACTCTTATTTTGTGGGGTGAAGCCTTTTGAGGGGATCAAAATATGGCTAAACTTTGGGAACATGTTATTAGTGTGAATATCATGAGTGTAATAGAAGATAAAAGACTGAGATCCACTGTCTCATATGACCAGCTGTCACCTCTTTCCCCTTGGATTTATTGAGCTATTAACAGGAAACCAAACTTGGTTCTGGTGATCAGGACGCCCCCATCATGTGCATGGCAGGGTTGCTGGGCAACATGAGAGCACAACTGAAGAGTCTTAACATTAGCATAGATGATGTAGAAACACAGAAGTAGATGTGTCCCCTACTGCAATCTAGATCATCATCTTACCAAAGAGGCAACAGACCCAGCTGCCCCGGAGGCAAACTGAGAGGCTTCGGGAGAAGAGTCATCAGAACTCAGTAGAAAGTTACTAATAAGCACATCAGTCTAACTGAGGCTGAAGCAAGATTCTATGTTCAAAATTTGGTTCTCAAGGAAACAAAGGCTTCAACAAGGTTTTGTCCCTCCGACCATTCATTCATTCATTCATTCATGTATTCACTCACTCATTTAACAAAGAGGTATTGAGGGTCTCTGATGTGTCAGGCACCATGCTGGGCTCTGGGGATCATAAGGTGAACAAGAAATACATTGTCCTGCATTCCCAGAACTAATATAGTACCAGGGGAAACAGATTAGGAAGATTAAGCATCCAGTAAGAGACGTAATTACACTTGTGCTGTTACTAATGAAAAATACAGAAGTTTGGGCAGTCAGGAAAGGTTTCCAGGTGGAAGAAAAAGTTGTTTAAGCTGAGGCTTAAAGAAAGGAGAAGAGATTGATTAGGTTAAGAGGGGAGGGCTGGCGGAAAGGGGAAAATGATGGGAGGCTGTCCCAGGTAGAGCAAACAGCAGGTATGAAGTGCCTGAGGCAGGAAGGAGTGCAGAGTATTGGCGAACAGATGCAGGGGCCAGATTTCAGCCTCCCCTCACCCATTCAGCCAGGGATTCTTGTGCAGGGCACAATCTAAATACCTACACAGAAACCTGGGGCTGTATACCATGGCAAATTCTGCTTTCTAATTTTATTTGGCCTCTTAGTCATATTTCATACAAGTTACCACTGCCGCCTTCTTGAAACATTTTCTTCCCCAGGTTTCCATACCTCACACACCCCTCATCTTCCTTTTACCTATGCTAGTCTTTCCCTCTCAACTGGGCCTCCATTCGTATGTCCCAAGGCCTTGTTTTTACTCCTCTTCTCCTTTTTCTTTGCACACTCTCTTGCCCTTGGTGATCTCTTCTGAACCCGAAGCTTTAAATCTCAATATGGTGATGATGTCTTCATTATCATCTCCAGATCTGACTTGCCCTCTGAGCCTTACATTCCTGAGTCCTACTGTTTGACATCCATATGTATTTAATATGCATCACCTCATACATATGAATTACATAGAACTCATTTCCCCCTCATACCCAACCTATTTCCCCACCTCAGGAAGTGGGACTTAATTCTTGTAGTTGCTTGGGTCAAAATCTCAGGAGTTATCCTTGATTACTCTTTATTCTGGCCCTACAGCCACTCCATCAGCAAGTCCCATCAACTGTACATCTAAACTATATTTCAAGATTTTACCAAGTTTTCACTATCTCCACTTCTCCCACTTTAGTCCATGCCATTATCACCTTGCACCTGGATGCAGGTAATAGCCATTCACTGGTCTCCTTCTGTCTACCATGCCATCTAAAATCTATGGTCCTTTAAGAAGTTAGGAAATTCTTTTCCTTGTGTACAAATCTAATGAATTCCTATTCAGATAAAATGCAGTCCTTACTGTGGTCTACAACATCATATCTGTTTTGTCCCCTGACTACTTGTCCACAGCTCTCAACTCCTGTTCCGACTGTTCTCATCCACTAGGATCAAGTCACACTGGGGACTTCTGTTGATTAAACTCATTGTGTTTCCTCTCTTCTCAGGGTTTTTGTACCTGTTCTTCTCTTGAGAACCACAGATACTCCAGATATACTCACTCCTGGCTCATCTCATCCTCAGACCACTGCTCAGGGAAGAGGGTCTCCCTGGGTCACCTTTAGTAGCTCCTCCACCCCACAGTCAAGGGCTACTTTGTGGCTTGCCTTCATTCTCTTCATAGCTTTATCACAATCTAAAATTTTTATTTATATTATTTCTGTGTGGGTTTCTCTGCTCATCCTCATCTAAAAGCTAATGTTTCTGAAGGCAAAGACTTGGTCTCACTGGCACCTCTTACACTTAGAAAATGAACTGATGGTCAATAAATAATGAAGAGTAAGTGAATAATTGAATTTCTCCAACTTTGAATGTTATAATCAAAGCCAATACATTAATTTCCCAGAAATAGTTTCCTTGAAATTACCTACTTTTTTCATACATTACAATCTAGATTAAAGGTTTAGGATGACCCCTATATTGTAAACTTAGGAAAAGGTTGTGCTTACTGCATGTGGCTGATGCTTAGAATTAGTAGCTCATTGGAAGGGAATATATTGAAAATAACAAGGGTCTTTAGATCAAGTGATCTGGATTTTAATCCAATCTCAAATTTTTGCTATGCCAGGTTACAAATCTTTCTTATGCTGTTTCATCAACTATCCAATGGAAAAATACCACCTGACCTGCAGGTCTGTAATAAGGATTAGCCATATGTACAAAAAAAAAATGAGACCTGGCACATAGTAAATGTTCAATAAACCACACTGAGCTGGTACTGATATTACAGCTTTCATTGACTGAAGCTATGAGAGTAACATGCCTAACCCAATTGTTTTTCCCTCCTTGCGTTTCTATTTGCTCTTCTTGATTTTTATTTTTCATTTCATGACCCTCCTTCTCTCAAAACTCTATTTTAGACTTATCTCTTCCATGTCTTTCATGCCTCTACTCCTGTCTGTCTCCACAGTCTCATAATTTATTCATGGAGGTATACACTCATTCCTTCATTCATTCAGCTTATTCATCAAATATTTAATGAGTCCTTGCTTTAGGCCAAATTTTAGGCTTCAGCAGAAAACAGTAAACCACTTAAAGTTTCCATATTGAGCCAATTATTTGAGTTCTTATGTGAATAATAGTCAAGATTAGTACAGTTAAAGGGTAGAAGCCAAGCCTAAAATATAGTATCTACATATAGCAAATAATCTATCTTTCCTGACTTGGGAGACAACCTGTTATAGTGGAAGTTACAAGAGATTTAGAGCCAGAAAGATTGGGTTCACATTTTAGCATTACTAGTGATGACCTGTGTGACCTGGAACATGTCTTCTCAGCTTTGCATTCCTCCTACCACCCCTCGACCACCACTGACACCTTTCTTATGCTCTAACATTCAGCTCTGGGAAGCCCTGCCTGACTCGTCTCCTTGTGGATTCCTAGCACCTGGGTTACCTTTGTCTTAGCACTGACCACATCTGGGATTCCATGTCTGTCTCCACATCCCATTTTTAAGCTCCTTGAGGAATAGAAAAATCATGTTTTTCTATCTCTAGTCTTTAACATTGCACACACAGTGGCCAGTAAATGTCAAAACTGGTCCCAGTGAAATCTGGCTCCGCTCCTGTTTACACTGTGCCATTCAGTTTGCATGCTCTTCATGTGCCCTGGTGTGTTAGTTGTTTTGGAAGCATTAGTGCAGTGTTATTTGAGTGTTTGACCTTCCAAACTAAGCATCACCTCTCCAAGGAGAGGGCCCCCATCTTCTCCATGTTTGTCCCGCCCACTGACCTGTGTTCTGTTCTGGTCTGTGTAAATGTTCCCTGTTCATATTGTTGACTAAGTGTTGAGCAAGTAACTCTCCAAATGTTAAATCCTTTGAAGAGGTCAGCAAAATCCCTCCTTTGCCATTTCCCTTGTTCTTTGGGGACAGAAGAATCCCCCTAGAATTACTTCTATGCTCTTCACTTGTCATCAGCCCCAAATGACCTCCTTGAAGGCACAGCCTCTGTAGGTAAGGTATTTGTTCATCTTTATGAATGTCAGTCTCTTGACATTCATGGTAAATAGACAAGTTCTCAGTCTCTTGACATTCATAGCAAATAGACAAATCCTTCAGTAAATGACAATGGTCCCCAGCATCACATTAAAAGCTCTTGGGGATAAACACTCAAGAGTAGTCATGGTTCAGGCTCAACTTTCAAAGGCTTTGTAACGTGCTTACCTACGAAAAAAAAAAAATTATACCATCACCTGTTATAGCCTCAACAGCAGCAGTTTGAGAGCCCTCATCTATATTTAAACTTGCTCTTGCTTAGTCAGGAACAGGAATGTTTTCTGCCAGCATTTCCAAACAGCAAGATAGATGTGGCAGCTTCCAGTATAACAAACACAGCTCACGGGAGGGATGCTTCTTTGGTATTCACTACCACATAGGTTTGCCAGATAATGCCCATCTTATGCCCCCATTGGAGTTGCCATTTCAGTGACTTTCTCTCAAATCCTGAACAAATTCTAGAGTCTTGAGCCTCCCGGTCAGCCATTTCGGCAACAGCCTATTCATTACTCATAATTGAATTAACAAATATTTATCAGGTACTTACTATGACTTGGGTACCTGCTACTGCTTGAGAAGTAGATTGGTGTAATAGTTAAAAGCACAGACTCAGAAAACCAAATTACCTGGATTGAAGACCCAGATATCTCACTTATTAGCAGTGAAACTTTACGGTAGCACACTTAACCTCTGTATGCTTCAGTTTTTCCATTAGAATTGGTTAGTAATGGCTGTTGCTAGTATTATTCCCATATTCCTGGTCCTGGAGAAACAATGATGAGCAAATTGTTAAAGCTCTTGCTTAGAGTCTAACAAGAGCGATCAATACAATAATTACACTAATGATTGTATACAGTAATTACAAACAGATATATACAACACACTATATAGGAAAGGAATGCAAGAAGGGAATGTGAGGGCATAATCACAAAAGAAGTGGTCCTGAACTTGAGCATCAGCCCTGCATACTACATAATCTATGGGTACTAGCTAGGCAACAGGGCAGAAGAGCATCACAGTGAGAGGGAAATACATTTACTGAGGTTGCATGGGTAGAGGCAGGGACTGGTAGTGTGTCCGGAATTGGTGGGTTCTTGGTCTTGCTGACTTCAAGAATGAAGCCACAGACCCTCGCAGTGAGCATTACAGTTTTTAAAGATGGTGTGTCCAGAGTTTGTTCCTTTAGACGTTCAGATGTGTCTGGAGCTTCTTTCTTCTGGTGGGTTCGTGGTCTCGCTGACAGGAGTGAAGCTGCAGACCTTCGTGGTTATTGTTACAGCTCTTACAGGCGGCGCGTCTGGAGTTGTTCGTTCCTCCCGGTGGGTGGTTTCGTGGTCTCACTGGCTTCAGACGTGAAGTGGCAGACCTTTGTGGTGAGTGTTACAGCTCACAAAGGTGGCATGGACCCAAAGAGTGAGGAGCAGCAAGATTTATTGCAAAGAGCAAAAGAACAATGCTTCCACCCGAGCCAAAGGGTACCGCAGCGGGTTCCCAGCTGTCTGGTTCGGGCAGCCTGCTTTTATTCCCTTATCTGGCCCCACCCACATCCTGCTGATTGGTCCATTTTACAGAGAGCTGATGTGTCCGTTTTGACGGAGTGCTGATTGGTGCATTTACAATCCTTGACACAGCGTGCTAGACAGAAAAGTTCTCCAAGTCCCCACTAGGTTAACTAGATACAGAATACTGATTGGTGTATTTAAAAACCTTGAGCTAGACACAGGGTGCTGATTGGTGTATTTACAATCCCTGAGCTAGACACAGAGTGCTGATTGGTGCGTTTACAATCCTCTAGCTAGACACAGAGTGCTATACAGAAAAGTTCTCCAAGTCCCACTAGGTTAGCTAGATACAGAGTACTGATTGATGTATTTACAAACCCTGAGCTAGACACAGAGTGTTGATTGGTGCGTTAAGGATCCCTTAGCTAGACATAAAGGTTCTCCAAGTCCCCACTAGACTCAGGAGCCCAGCTGGCTTCACCTAGTGGATCCTGCACAGGGGCTGCAGGCGGAGCTGCCCGCCAGTCCAACGCGTGTGCCCACACTCCTCAGCCCTTGGGTGGTCGATGAGACTGGGTGCGGGGCGGCGCAGCCCTGCAGTGCTGGTTGGGGAGGCTCAGGCCTTGCGGGAGCCCACTGCGGAGGGGTGTGCTTGGACATGGCAGGCTGCAGGTCCCGAGCCCTGCCCCACGGGGAGGCGGCTGAGGCCCAGTGAGAATTCCAGCAAGTGCATGCGGGCCGGCAGTGCTGGGAGACCTGGGGCAACCTCCGCAGCTGCTGGCGTGGGTGTTAAGCCCTGGGCCTGTGGGGCCCCGGGAGCCTGCACCTGCGCCTGTGCCTGCACCCTTCGGAACTGGCGCTGGACTGTGAGAACCACGCACAATTCCGGTTCCCGCCCGCCCCTCTCCACACCTCCAGGCAAGTAGAGGGAGCCGGCTCCAGCCTAGGCCAGCCCAGAGAGGGGCTCCCACAGTGTAGTGGCAGGCTGAAGGGCTCCTCAAGCGCCACAGGAGTGGATGCTGAGGCTGGGGAGGCACCGAGAATGATGGCTGCTAGCACTTCTCAGTAGGCTGGGGAAGAATGGAGAAGAGCTATGAAAGGTCTTTCAAGCCATGTTGAAGCTTTTAGTCATTATCAATTTGGGAGTGAGAATTCACTGAAAGATTTGAAACAGATAGGGTCCTAGTATTGGATTTGTGTCTTAAAGAAGTATTCTGCCTGTACCTTAGAAAATGGATTAGCCAAGGTACCAGAAGATAGGTATCAGATGGCCCTGCCTAAGCGGCCATTCAACAATGGAAGCCAAAGATGAAGGTAGCTTGGATTATGATGGTGTGGGTAGAGATGGAGATCAACAGTTTAGATCCTTTTTCATATTACCTGGTATCTCCTACCCTTGGAATACCAGCTCTGCCTTTACCCAAGGTAATGGAGTAGTTAATTTTGATAAACCCTCTATTAGACTCTAAAATTCTCAGATCTTCTATTGGGAGGGAGAGACCACAAACTGATGTTTAAATGTTCAGAAATTATTTCCTAGATGCATGGAAACTTCTGGTGATGCAGAGGAGCCAAAAGATAAATACAGTATGTGTTCAGGAAGAAAAGAAGAGAATTGCTGAAATCAATGATAAATTTCATTTTCATAACATAAAAATAAAAGTGGTCCAAGTTGTTGGCCATGACTTTCCAAGGATCAATGAGTTTTATGGGTGGTGCACAGCCCTTTGGCATCTTCAGTGGAAAAGTTCATCTCCCTGGATGTGGCAGAGACTTTGCTCTTGCACGAAGGCAGACCTTGGCTAACATTACACACGCCTGTGTTGACAGTTTTAAGATAGGAAACTTTCAAAGACAGGGGTTTGGAAAATGGGTCTTTGCCAGAGTGCCTGATGCAGGAAGAAAACATTTGGAATTAGATTAGAATCTTCCTGTTTACTACCAGGAAATGGAGACAGAGTAACAACTCTTAGGTACGAAACACTGAAATGACAACAGCAGGAAAGGTTAATAGCTTAAATCTTGTTGAGCACTATTATATATTAGCTTCTTACTTCATGTTTATTTAGTCTTCATGACAATGTTGGGGTATTTGATTTTTTTTTTTTTTTTTGAGACAGAGTCTCGCTGTCTTGCCCAGGCTGGAGTGCAGAAGCGCGATCTCAGCTCACTGCAAGCTCCGCCTCCTGGGGTTTGCGCTATTCTCCTGCCTCAGCCTCCCAAGTAGCTAGGACTACAGATGCCTGCCAATATGCCTGGCTATTTTTTTTTTGTAGAGTCGGGGGTTTCACCATGTTAGCCAGGATGGTCTCGATCTCCTGACCTCGTGATCCGCCCACCTCGGCCTCCCAAAGAGCTGGGATTACAAGCGTGAGCCACCGTACCCGACTGATATCCTTATTTTTTAAATGAAGAAACTCAAGCTCAGAAAAATTAAATGACTTATTCAAGGTGACACAACCTGGGAGTGTAGAGATACGATTTGAACCTATTACAACCTGGAGCTCAAACTCTCACCCTCTTTCTACTTTATGAGATCTCTATATTTATGGCATTGTTTGCCTAGTCTCATCATTGGCTTTAGTGAGTTTCTCTATAAGGACCTCCCCTCTCAGCCCTCTTTCAAAAGTGAAAATAGCTCCCTTTGGGAGTATAAGAAAGGAAGGCAAATAAGATGGGGAAAATCAATGGCTCTACTACTTTTCTATTTCTCCAGCAGCAGAGTTTAGGGCTGAATGACAAAATACTGGAAGAAGAAGGAAAAAATGTTTTATAAAAAAGCAACAGAAACATAATCTATGGGTAATGTGTCATAGCTTTGAAATTGGTACCAGGTGCTACTTTATGGAGGTCTGATGGATTTATTAAGGGAAATACTGTGATTAAGATAGTTTACCATTCATTTTCTTTCCTTATGGTCTCTACCTTGTGTCCCTCAAATGCCCACTGGCATCCAGCCTTCTTTAATAACCTTCTGGTCATCAAAATCATTAACAGCAGTTTCCTCACTGGGGATATTGGTTGGGTCAGGTGGAGCGCCAACATTTTCTGGAAGAAACTAACTGCTTGAATCGCAGGCAAATGCTATAATCCAATCTCTAACAGCTGTAGCAAGAATACATTAGCAAGTTATATTGAAATTCCAGGATGACTAGAATTTAAATATATATACACATAAAAATATACATACACATACACACACATATTTCAGGCCTTAGGTCTGAACCTCAACCCTGTATTCATTCCTTTGATATTTTTCCTGCTCTATATTAATGAGTAGATGGTTCTATCTTCCTCTGCTTCTAGAAGTCACATTGATAATTTTAGCCACTTCAATGTCTCATCTGTATTATTACAGATTTAATATTATTTTTAAATCAACATAATTTCTCATACTCAGCTTCATTCTAAACATATGAAAAATGAGACTGGTAGTAGTTACGGTTCTCTGTATATATTATAGTCAATACATAACTATTATTCCTGTGTACCATCCAAGTTAACCTCCTGTGAGATCAGTATGTAAACTACATTAGAGAAACTTCCTGTGTAGTGAAAAGAGACCAACTCTGTCACTTATAGGCCAGTGGCTGCAGTCATGTTCTTCCCACCTCCTAATAAGAGTCTCCCCATCTGCAAAATGAGTTATTACCTGTCACATACAGCTGTTATGAGGATTCAGTGAGACAATTTGTGATAATTAAAATTTGTTTGGTTCCTACCGTCTATCAGACACCATACCATGCTCTAATTTTACATGTTTTCCTATTTTATCCTGACAACTGTCTTATAAGCAAAGCACTGCTGTCATGTCCATTTCTGATTATAAGGCTTTGGTGAAGAGGTTCCTCTTTCCTCAAGTAGTTGAGTGAGAATTTGACACCCTTTCTGCTTTATTATGAAGTCCAGGCTTCTGACCTCTTTCCCTGCACCATCAGTGTGTCTAGGACTGGGCTCCGCACCATAATTAGATCTCTCAGACTCTCACGCTCAATAAACATGTATTCCTCTCCCATTGTATGAAGGTACCAACTTATGTTGTTGTATCTGGGTTGCTAGATTCTTGCTGGCCAGGGCTGCCTTATTCTTCTCCCTTTAAGGACACTGGTACCATATGGCACAAAGTTGATGCTGAAGAGCTATTTGTAGATGACTTAAATGAGGGCTCTGTGATCACAACTGAGTCTGCCTTGAGAAAGACAATATTTCAACTCTCTGTAGTGACTCTAGGACTGGTTGGTTGTACACAGAAACCATACAAGCCTGAACAACTCACCAGATGAGAGTCTGAAAGTCAAGTTCCCTTGTTTTTCCTCCTTAGCCAAAGATTTCTACCTTTATAAAGAAGACTTCTGTAGTCTGTGTGTACCCTTTCAGAGTTAATTAGAAATCCAAGATTCATTTTTCACAGGGAAGTGGAGAAAGATTGCACTTGCCATACTTGCTGTCTAGAGAAGGATGAAAGGTGATACTGAGGTGAGAGAAGGGCATGCCTGGACAAACAAGACTCTGCTTCTTCCAAAACTCCATGTAGAATTCTTCCCTATTCTAGCTTCCTTTATTTCCCTGATGTAAATAGTTAATTAGCCTTTTCCATTTTATGACTAGCTTTAAAGAGCTGATGGAAGCTATTGGCCCTTCCCTCAGGAAAATGTGTATACACACACACATACACAAACACACGTTTGCACACAATTGCAAGAACTAAATGGACCTTCCTGAGAATCTACTGACCTCTCCTCAGGCCCCACCCTCAGGTTAATACTCTCAAGGGTTCTGGAGACTTGGTGGGATATTCTCTCCAGGGAAAAATGACAACCCATTTGGGATGTCTTCTGTGATACTGAAAACAAGTATTTGTTTCTCAGGAACAACTATTCATTTTTAAAAAGTTAAAATAACACGAGTTTCTTGCCTCAGACAATATTAATATCCTATCACAGTATTTAAACCAAAAGAGAAGAAAAGATAACAAAAACAGAGAGAGATGGCATATCAATTATGGTAATTAAACACCCAAACCTGACTATCTAAAAGTAACTTTTCCTATGTATGCATTGACAAGCAATATAGAAATAATAATAATGATGAAAGCAAAGACTTAAACAGCTCTTACTAAGAGCTAGGTGTTACTCCACAGGCTTTAACGAATATGAATGATTATCTTATCTTTTCCTTCATGGAAAGTACAAGAAAGGGAAAAGATTTTATTTTTCTTAAACAGAACCCCAAGTGAAATAGAGATTTAAAATATTCCATTGAAGTGACTGTGGAATCTGTATTACTTCTTTGTTATGATGCTTTACCGGGTAAATTTTTATGTCTCCAAGGATTTAATGGGATCCAATCAACTTGTAGGGGAGGTCCAAGGATTCCTACCTCTCCATGGGTCATCTGGGTGACAACAAGTGGATTAATTGTACAAAGCCCAGACTCCTTCAGAGGAATCTCATGAACCCTAATGCCTTGCTTACCCACATTGTTCTCTAAGAAAATTCTTGTTTTCCACCTCGGTTGGTAGGTTGCAAACACTTTATCCCAGAGACACTGGGGGCCATGGGGAATGGAATGCTGCCCATGAGCCAGATGTTTGTAAACCTTAGCTCTGAAATGTGGCACGATACCACAAACTGTCAAGTTGTATAAAAACTAAAGAAAAGACAAAAACAGAATGTAATATTTACCAGATGAGATTTGTGTGTGTGTGTAATCTTGTTGGAATTTTGGGAGTATCCGACTCTCATACATTTCAAAAAGGGCCTTGTGTCCCACTCCATTCTACCCCCCACTCATCACCCCCTGTTTCTCCCTCCTGCACAGGGAACGAGAAAGTTATGAGAGTAAAAGGCTTTGTCCTAATAAACAATGAGCTTGATATTGCCCTAGGCACTTAGCTATACATTGAAGGATATACAAGGCATTTTTGGCCCCATCTCACAGGGAGAGTCCTGAAAATATTATTTCTGGAACAATTTTCAGAAGTAGTGTGAAACAATGAGATATTATGTGTGTTGGCGATTTTTATTCTGCACGAGTGGTTAAACAGTTATATAAGCTGTCTATTTGTTAGCTTGTCCAAAATTTTAGCATGTATAAAATAAAACTAGATTCCAGTGAGAATTTCCAAACATACAGAATAAAATATTTTTCTCGGTATGACTATTGATATAATCTCATTATGTGTATATTCTGACACAAATGAACAGCCTGAAGAAACCAATAGGAGATCCCTGTTTAAATGACTTTAGGATGAATCAAAATGGGAAAAGAGGAGAGAATTTTAAATGCATTTGAAACACAGGTTATTTTGGAGAAATATCAGGTTATTTAATTTTGAAAAGGTAGGGAATCCTCTTAGTTTGAAGGGCTACATCACAAGTTTAGGTACCCTTTCTATTGAGAGAGAAAGTGAGAAATTTGACTGAGTGGCTTCATTGTGACAGACACATTTGTAAAAGGTGTGTCTAGTCCACCAGTTTTGTACCATATTACCCTTCCTCCTTTACAACTGGTTAGAACAGGGGTAGACTCAGGACTTAGGGGGAGGTAGGCCAAAGACTAGATGACTCATTCAGTTCTTTCTCTTGAAAATCTGAACTAAGAGACCCAACACCTGGAATCAGACAATGGCAGGTGTCTGAATGATAGGTTACATTGAGATGAGAATGAGGTGGCCCTTTTCAGCCAATTGTGACCTGAGTAGCAGAGAAAGCCAGTCTGCCCTGACAAGTGGGAACTTTGATCAGTGGCACAGAGAAAAGAATATAAGAGGTGTGTTCCCAGAAAGAGATATATGGTAAGGGCAGATCCCTCGTAGATGGATGGTTTTTCATTTCCTGTCCACGTAAAGCTCTAAAATAGATCTCTCCCTGATTCGGAGCTAGCTCATATGGATCTCTCTTACACAGATGCCAACTGCCAAAACACCTCTGCTGGTAATAAAGTTCTAGCACCATAAAACTCAAGACTAGAAAAAATAACCAACCATTTCACTTTCGCAAGTTATACAAATGTAACATTTAAATTTTGCCTTACAGATACGGAAATTTTACAAAACTTGTTGTTGACTTGGTTTGTTTTTTACAAAAATCTCTTACACCTTTGGGTGACACTGGCGTGTAGCAAAACCAGTGTAAGAGACGTGTTTGCTGGGGAAAACATAGTGACTGTACTTGGCATAAAGCTGTGTTTAATAATTGGATATTGAATGGAATTTATGGCATTACGCAAGATAGGTGAGAGCAGGGTGGATTTGCAAATAAAACTGCTAATAGCTACATTCTAAGTCTACCATAGATGGTTGATTTCAATTCTTTTTATCCAGCTGTGTTGCAGTAAGTGAAACTGGAAGTGTTAATAGTGAATTAAATGAAATAGATACTGTACATGGGCATTATGGGAACCATAAACTCCATAACCTTACCAGAAGATTCTAGAGGAGGAGAAAAAGATCCCCATGGTGTGCTAGTGGGTAATTTGAAAGAAACTACCTTACTTTCAAGTCCCACTCTGATTAACAGAGGCTCTGATGACGAAAGATCATGCTGCCACTTTAGGAGGTCAAGATTCTAGTTTCAAATTGCAATTAAAATGGATTTCTGCATCCATTGCCAACCCCTCCCACCCTCCATCCAGCACTTCTTTCCCCACCCCAGTCCCTGGATTTCTCATTTATGGTGTGGCTTTCCCAAACACTGAGCTGAGAAGGGAGTCTTTTTGCAAATTAGCACACACATTAATGATGAATACTATTGACTTGACACTATGTGCTGAGCACCTTGCCTTCATATAACTTGCCTCCTTAAGGGTCATGTGTGATAGACATTTTTCTGATCTCTCTTTTACAGGTGCAGAAAGCTATGCTCTCAGAGGTCAGGTTACTTGCCCAAAGTTACACAGCTCTCAGTGACAGAGCTGGGATTTCCCCACTGATCTGACTGCACAGCCTGTGTTACAAACAACTAAGGCCTTCAAATAACATAGTTGTATGCTTGATTCTTGAAAAGACCCAGTCCCGGGGTTATTTCAGATCTTAGGTATATTTTCATAAATGACCAGGAACTTAGACCAGAAAGCTATAGATTCTCTAGTTAAGAAAATACTGGTTCCCAGTTTAAACCGTGTGACTGTTCATATGCCCACTAGCATAAAGTGATCTTGACATTTTTTTCTGTATGGAAATAAAAATCACCCCCTATTGTATTAATGGCAACAAATTGAGTTGACATATGTTTTCTAAGTTTTAACTACAAAGGTCATTTAACTTCATATAAATTAATATACATATATTTAAAACTCATATTCTGAGATGGTCTTTCTTCATTTGTATTTCAAGGAACCTAGGGCAGGCCTACCTCCTGCATAATTCTATGTAGGAACAAGGCTCACAAATAAGAATTTTCCTAAACAAATGCAAAATTCTTTGGATCTACCTGCTTTGTGTTAGGAATCAGGAGAGATTGTTGATCTACTTTGTGTTAGGAATTGGGAGAAATCATTGAGAGATCAACAAATTTAGGCTAAAAGATCAATAAATTGGGGCTATTTTTACAGACCCATTTTCCTGGAAAATGAAAGTTCTCATATTCTGGCTTGCAGTTAATTTTTAACTTTATACAATATATTTTAAATATAATATCAGATTAAATTATATCTATAAAACGTGTTAAGATATTCCCTGAGGTAATAACGTCAGGGGCAGTGGTATAGTAGGGAAATTCCTAACTTGCAATTGGGCATGGGCCTTGGAGGGTGAGGTCTGTTGTTGTTTAGTCCCCTGGCTATTCCCCAGTGAGATATCAGGTCTTATATACTATGTCTTGCCCTTCTGAATTGAACATTGTTAGTTTTGCTGCTGTGCTAATATAGAAATGAGAGTCACAATTATGCAAATAAATATTTGCTTAATATAACAAATTGTTCTATTTTGGCTCCTTTAGCTGTGCTGATTTTTTAAAAAAAATAAGCTGACATTGGAAATAAAAGAAATGTAATAATTACCATGGGAAATATAGTTTAAAGATGGCAAAGGAGCTAAAATAGCAGTTGTAGAAAAGGGATTAAAAATCATTTGATGTTACCAACTGTACAATTAATGGGGCTCCAAGGAGAGGAAGGAGTGAGTGAGTTCCCAGAGCTATTAAGATTCCATCAGCCCCTCTCTTGCTTTCAGCAGTCCTGTTGTATACCTTTGACAGTTGGCATGGATTCAAATGCAGAGGGTGCTTTGCTTGGAAATTCTCTCACCCATGCAAAGAAGGATGGGAATAAATTAATGGGATGCATAGAAATGGAAGCCACAACATACCACCAAGAAGTATCCATAACTATTTGATTTCTATAATTCTTCATATATGCTTAACACCCTTGGTCTCTTCTCTCCCCACCTCTTTTTCCCCTTCAGTTTCTTATTGTCTCTCTTTTTTTTCTTTTTTTAAAGAGAAAACTTCATCTGATCTGGCAGAGAATGATAAACCTCCAAACTAAGCATTTTTTGTTTTAATGACAAATGTTATCCTAGGGCAACAAGGGAGGCCTGGATGTACACAGAGTTATCTAGTTATAACTGTGACAATGGCTGGTAAGGGGAGAGCTTGGGAAAGCTCTTCCATCAATGGCTGGGTGCATTTTCTCTTCTGTGGAGAATTGGAGTCAGCATGAAGGATCCTCTCATTGCCCAGTACAAAGGCTTGGAGGAATGAGTTAAGACTGTAGACCTTGCCCTTATCAGAGTGGTCAGAATACAGGTAACATTAGCCCCTTCTTTGTCTTTGTCCCAAAGAAGGCAATAGGCAACCCTTTGTGATTTCCGAGCTTGAATTGAGTTTAAGATGCTTCTCTGAATTCATGGTACACTCCAGGTGGAGCTACCTCATTCTCTAGGCAGTCTTGTGTCCAGGAGGAATTTGGGCAGTGAGGTGTGGGGGATGGGAAGGGAGATTTAAGGTTCTGGCTAAGGCTATTGGGAGGAAAAATGTTAGGTATTTATTTGTTAACCAGTCCATCATTCTCCTAAGCAGCCTTAGAGAGAGAGCAAAAAATAATAGGGTTTTTTTGTCTAGCTTTAAGATATTAAAATAGTGGGGTAGAATGGGCCATTAAAAGTGGTTATAGAGAGCACCACAAATGCTAACATGGAAACACATGCGTGATACATTGTGGAGGAAATAAAAATGGGTCATGAATTAATATGTATGATATCACTTTCTTTAAAAATGTATGTGTGTATTTGGCGGAAAAAAGTGTCTAGAAAAAAATGTTAATAGAAGTTGCCTTGAAAGGAGGATTTGGACAGATTTGCATTTTTTTCTCTTTGCTTATCTATTTTTCCTCCCCTTTTTCCTACAATGTTCAAGCTTTATTTCCACACGTTTTTATTTTAAGTGAAAAGTTTAAAAAGTAAGATACCGAGGAAGGGAAGAAAATAAACACAAATGTTCCAAAGTCAGATCTGAGACCCTAGCTGTGGGAATGTAATAATTTCACATGCATGACCATGCTTTGTTAAAGCACACACCTCCTCTGGATATGGAGTTGTGTCTACTAGTATTTACCTCCTTCTGTTTTGGGAGAGCTGAGCCTTTCCTTAAGAATTTTCTGTGGCTAACGGGGTAGTGGCTGTGTGCTCCCCCACAGGAACACCCGCCATCCTCCAAAGCCCCCGCAGAGCCCCACCAGCTTCCAGCTGGCCTCACTGTGGTGGTGGCAGTGGTATGTGTGTATGTGTGGAGGAAAGGCACCCTTGGACATCTAGTCAGAGGAAAATGGGACATGTGTAGAAACAGCTGCTAGATAGAATTGTAGCAACAAAGGGGTTCAAACAGGTTGGAATTCAAACCCTAGCCTCCCGTATACTATGTATGAGACAAGCCACATGTCTGGCCTAATTGCAGCTTCCTCATTCAGGAAAGACAATAACCCTAATGGCTCACTTGCTGGGCTATCATGACATAGGAGAGAAAGAGTGTGTAGCATTCAGCAGGTAGCCTTGCGTGAACCAAGTGTCCAATGCATGTCAGCTGCTGCTCATCCACCCAACAGTCCTTGCAGATGACGTTCAGTGCTGATCAGCAGTTACTGTTAAAAACTATTTGGTAATGGGAAAATTAGTTATTGCATGACCCATTAATAACTGGATGGTCGGAGGAAGTAGCACCCAATGTACTACATTCTTTTGATACCAACTTTCTCATCTTGCAATGCAACAGGCTTGGTCCTCCAGGTGGTTTCAGGGCTTTATTATATTCTGCCCAAGAG
Source organism: Theropithecus gelada (assembly GCF_003255815.1). Lineage (NCBI taxonomy): Eukaryota > Metazoa > Chordata > Mammalia > Primates > Cercopithecidae > Theropithecus > Theropithecus gelada. The sequence goes on from NC_037673.1 coordinate 155,207,452, forward strand.
GATTTTCTTTGCCTAATTCAAGAAACAGGGCAAAAGATCAGAGAGAATGGCTATTGCAATGGTGAATAAATAAGGCTGTAATCTAACCATTCTTGCCACACAGTGCTGCAAGCCTTGTGATTCATTTTACAGCTTTGCCCTGACTGCTAAATCAGGGGCCCTGTCATTTGTTGGACATTCACTGGCTATAGTGCAACAGCATGAGGGATGACAAGCAGGTTCCCTCTGATGCCTGCAGATCTGTTTGAATCCTGGATCATCTATCCCTTAGTGATATGTTCTTCTGTGCAAGCACCTTTACCTATCTCATTCAACTGTTTTAAGAATGGGAAATGATGTATGTAAGAGTCTAGCATAATATCTACATAGAGTAGGTACTTAATATATTTTTATTATTACTGTTACTCCTCTTACTACCAAACTGAATTGAAAACAAAAGGGATGATAATCCTTTTCTATCCTGTGTGGAACAAACAGCCCCTAGTGTTAGGCTCTGTTCTGAACACCATGATAACAAGGATCTAATACACTGGAGGTGTGTTCTGGAAAAGATCAAGGAGATGAGAACAGCCAGTGCTGGGTGATGTCATGTTTGGCTGACACAAGGATGCTTAGTTGGGCATTGACAAGAGAGGATACCTTTTTGCAAAGAATAGTAATAAGAGTAACAACAATGAATATTAATTACTGATCATAATATGCCAGACCCTGTTCTAATTTCATTGCATGCAATAAATTTGTTAATCCTCAAAATTATTTAAGGCATATTGTCCCCATTTTAGAGATGAGAAAACTGGGTCATAGGAAGGTTAAGTAACTGACGTATTTGAGATACGGGATTTGAAGCTGGGGCATCCAACTTCTGTGTCCGTGCTCTGCCCCACTGTGTCATACCCACCTCCCTTATCTAATGAGGCTGCCCTGGGGAAGATAAATTAAACATGCTCCACTACTGAAGGGAGGGCAAAATAGGTTCTATAGAAGAAACTTCAAGGAGAGAGATCTCTATATAAGATAGGTTATCAGTAGTGATTCAAAGATTGGCTACCTTTGGAGTTAGCAAATCTTCTTTACTAGAAGTGTTTAAGTAGTTGTTGGATGGCCATCTGGGCTGGAAAAGTTTTGAGAGGATTCTAGTATCTGGAGAATGGTTACAGTAAAGAAACTCTTAAGTCTCCTTGCAACTTTAAGATTCTCCTGTGCCTAGCCTCACACACTGGCATTTTAAATAAGAATGTGAATGAATGAATAACTGAATGAATTCAATGAATCCATGAACATGTCAGATCAGAGATTCACCTGATATGTGCAGAGCAATGACGACCTTTTCTTCCAGAAACCTACAATGTTTAGTGACTATGGATATGTCAATCAACAGAAAAGGTTATTCTTATATTGTAATTTTATATTTGACTATTTTATTTGGTATAATTGGATGTAAAAATCTTTGCCCACAAGAGATAATGCCTGCTTACTAAAAAGTAGAGAACATATTAGAAGCCCTAAATATGGTATTAAATGATGACTTCCATAGAAATATGATTCATTTCCAGGTGAATATCCTAGGTGCTGCCAAGGTATCCCAGGTCAGAGATCTATCCTGAACCAGTCATTCATTTATTTACTAAGCACTGATTTTATTTAACTTAACCCTTACTATGTGCCAACTCTTGTACCGAGAAGTATGAGGAAGACCCTCTTCTCAAGGGAGGGCATTTGCCACACAAGGTAATAGATAAACATGGGGTAGAGAAAGCATGAGTGATGCCTCAGGGACCAGAAGCTTAGCCTTGTGGGTCAAGGAGGGCTCAAGGAGAACTCCAAGCTGAAGGAACTGGATATTCAAGGACCTAGAGGCAGGTACAGGGCCAGGCACACAAGAGGCACTTGATAGTTTATTCACTGAATACAACGGACCTGTGGGCTGCATCACATAGACCAGTGGTTCTCAAAATATGGTGCCCAGACCAACAGCTTCAGCATCATCTGGGAACTTGTTAGAAATGCAGATTCTCAGGCTCAACCCCAGATCTGACCTAGAAACTCTGGAGATGAGGCCCAGTACTCTGTATTTTAACAAGTCCTCCAAGGGATTCTGATGCATGTTCAAGTTCCTTGCCCTCCCCATAAACCAGGCACTCAAGTCGAATTAAGCCAAATAAACCTTCCCCCAAAATACACACACATACACATACACCCCATGTGACATGCTTAGTTAATAGTGGTAGAGTATCATTTCTTAGAAGAGGGAAAGCTCTTCTGCAGGTAAATTGTGCACAGCATTCTCCCGGTTTCAGCAGGGCAGATGGTCCAAGGGGTTGGAATCTAGAACAATAACACATAAGAGGCTGGTAACCTGTTAGCCCTGGCAGGCAGCCCATACACCCTCTCTGTTGATGGGAACAACATCAAGAATTCCCTTTTGTTCTTATAGGGGTGAATGGAAATCTGCCACTGATTTCCCTGGGACATTCCAAAGTGGGGATGCAGGTCTGCTTAATGGGTCTCCAAGGACAGCCCTGAGATTGGGGCTGTGAGTCTCTAAACAAACCAAGGAAATAGAAAGTGAAAACAAACATGGACATTTATTTTCCTAACTTGCCAATTGCAAACGGAATTTTGTTTAATAAACCATGAAATGATTCACAGAGGTCTATGTATTATTCCGAAGTACAGCTGGCTAATGTAAAAGAATCTTTTTTTCTTAGTCTTTCAGGCCATATATACAATTCCCAGGCATGCCAATTTGTATTTATTTATTGGTAAGGCCTGAATCTGCTTTCTGAGTAGGTGATTGGGAATCTCATTGTCGATTGGGCATTGTAAACAAGAACCTGCAGGGGGGAATGAGCCTGTATTAATGTCAGACACATCCTCTCAGCTCCATGGCCCCCACTGCAGCCTAGGTCTTCATCCACACCAATAGGTAACTTCAATCATCTCCAAAATAGTCCTCCCAGATAATGCCATTAGTTCTTTCCAGTTTTGCTTCTATGTTCAGCCAGAGTGAATTTTTAAATGCATACCTGATTATGTTAACCACTTGCTTACAAGAATATCTTCAAAAGTCCCCACTGTAATTACAATATATGCTTCTTACTATGGCCATCAGTCTGACTTGTGGCCCTTCCTACCTCTCATCTGTCTTTCACAATGTGGCTCATTTCACTTGTTACAATACCCTTCCTCCTGGTTTTCAATTCATGGAAATTGCTTTCTTCTTCTCTGCCTCAGGGCCTTTGTACTGGCTGTTGCCTCTGCTGTAAATGCTCTCACTTCTCCTCTTCATTCAGCTATGTTAGATGCATGCTTGTGGTCTTTCCTATCTGAGTTAATGCTTCCTCAGGGAGCTGCTTACCTCAACTCCACCAGACCCCAAAGACTGGCTCAAGTTCTTCTGTTATATGCTTGCAACATTTCTTGGATGACTTCCACATAAGCATTATCAAAATTATAAGAAAATAATTGTTAACTTGCCTGCATAATATCTTCTTTCCTGGTAGAATACAAGTTTCTTAAGAGCAAGGACAATGACTGTTCTGTTCACTACTATGTTCCCAGCACCTGGTCCAGTGTGTAGCATAGAGTGCATTTCCATCAACATCCTCTGAATGACCCAATGACTAAACCAAGTCTTTATAAGGATTTGGGATTTCTAGAGCAGTTTAAAGGAAGTGAGAGAGATGTGTTAGATCTGGGGTGAAGACCGTTTCAAGGATAGGAAATCATTTTGGAAAAAGTCAAATTCAGACAAATTTTTAGGTAGGGGACTTAGAAGCCACAGAATAAAACTCGTCATTTATGGGTTTTCATACGTAAGGCTCTACTGTTGCTATAGCCCATGAGTCATTTTCCAAATAGAAGGGAAAAGCAGATAACCCTAGCACTGTAATACAGAATGCTTCTTTTTTACTTTCAGTTGGATGCATTGTTAACTATACTACAGAGCTATAGTAACCCACACAGCACCGGAACAAGAAAAAGGCACATAGATTAATGGAAGAGAATAGAGGGCCCAGAAATAAGGCAGCACACCTACAAACATCTAATCTTTGAAAAAGCTGATGAATGCAAGCAATGGAGAAAGGACTCCCTGTTTGATAAATGGTGCTAGGATAACTGGCTAACCATATGCAGAAGATTGAAACTGGACTCCTTCCTTACGCCATCTACAAAAATCAACTCAAGATGGATTAAAGACCTTAATGTAAAACCCAAATCTATAAAAACCCAGGGAGACATCCTAGGCGATACCATCCTGGACACAGGAAAGGGTAAAGATTTTATGACAAGGACACCAAAAGCACTCACAACGAAAGCAAAAATTGACAAGCGGGATCTAATTGAAGAGCTTCTGCATAGCAAAAGAAACTATCAGAGTAAACAGACAACCTACAGAATGGGAGAAAACATTTGCAAACTACGCATCTGCCAACAGTTGAATATCCAGAACTGCAAGGAACTTAAATTTACAAAAAACGAACAAACAAAAAAAGCTATTAAAAAGTGGGCAAAGGACTTGAACAGACACTTTTCAAAAGAAGATGTACATGTGGCCAACAGTCATATGAAAAACATCTGTGTCACTTGATCATTAGAGAAATCCAAATCAAAACCGCAGGGAGACCATCTCACATCAACCAGAATGGCTATTAATAAAAAGTCAAAAAATAACAGATGGGGAGAGGTGATAGAGAAAAGGGAACGCTTATGCACTGTTGATGGGAGTGTAAGTTAGTTCAACCATTGTGGAAAGCAGGGTGGTGATTCCTCAAAGAGCTGAAAACAGAACTAACATTCAAACCAGCAATCCCATTACTGGGAATATATCTAAACGAATATAAATCGTTCTATCTTAAAGATGCCTGTGAGTGTTCATTACAACACTACTTACAATAGCAAAACATGGAATCAACGTAAATGCCCATCAGTGGTAGATTGGATAAAGAAAATGTTGTACATATACACCATGGAATACTAAACAGCCATAAAAATAACAAGGTCGTGTCTTTTGCAGAAACATGGATGGGGCTGGAGACCATTATCCTAAGCAAACTAATGCAGGAACAGAAAACCAAATACTGTATGTTCTCACTTATAAGTGTGAGCTAAACAATAAGACACATAGAGAGAAATAATAGACACTGGGGCCTAGCTGAGGGTGGAGGGTGGTAAGAAGAAGACAAACAGAAGAAATAACTATTGGGTGCTAGGTTTAGTAACTGGGTGATGAAATAATCTGTATAACAAACCCCTGTGACATGAGTTTACCTATGTATTAAACCTGCACACATACCCCTGAACCTAAAATAAAAGTTAAAAAAAAACCTCTTTATGGTATGTTGATCTGTTTTCAGAGTTCAGAAGCAAGAGCAATTTCCTCTTGCCATTAGCATCTAAAGGCCTTGATTCCCATAACATTGTGCTTTCTAGAAAATTTCCCCATAGACAAACCCAAAAATGGAGGCTGTAAGGACCTAGGCAGCTCTGGATTTGGAGTTAAGAAGTAGGCAATTAATACAACCTACAGAGTGGTTTCTCCTGGGCCTTTCTCAGTGTTTTATCGGGAAGGGTCAGCTGTGTTAGCTATTACTGCAGAGTTGTGCTGACCAGGAGAAATATATAAAGGAAGTCCTCTACTTTCAAAGAAACGTTAGTGTCTGGAGCTAAACAAAGTGTCAAAACCACATCTCCTCTCAACACACATACACCCATGTGTGCACACACACAGAGTACATTGGACGCTGTGTTGCCTGGGACACTAAGACAGCTTCTATCCCACATTCACTGCTAACAAAGTGCCAACATCACACGGTTAGATCTCTGCTTGACTTGCAGATAATCTGAATCCCCTAAGGGATGCCAGGAAGACCTTCTGTTTTTTTTTTTTTTTGTTCTTCTCCTCCCAAATATTTGCTACTAATGCCTCAGCTTTCTGAAATTATAATCATATCAAATGAAGTATAAACTAGCCTGCATATATTCCTAGCAGAGAGCCTAGTATATAGTGGTCACTCAGTAAATGGTAGAAAGAACACTAGGGCAGTGGTTTTCAACTTTGGCTGTTCTTTAGAATCAATGGGGAAGCTTTTCTAAAATACAGATATATGGACTCCCTCCCCCGAGATTCTGATTTAATTGTTCTGTAGTGGGGCCTACACATCAGCATTTTTAGAGTTTCACCCCAGGTGATCCTTCAAGCAGACAGCACTAGGAGCCACTGTCATTTAGACATGAAGTTGTTGAGCACATCATTATCCTACAGCTGACTGGAAGGGCACACTTTGCTCAGGATTGGGCCCATAGCCCCCGTACTTTAAGGCATAGGAAAGAGTTCCTTTAATGACCAAAGCCGGGGAGAAAACTAAGATCTCCTCCTGGATATAAATCAAGACTTCTGCCCTTTCCGTCTACCCTGTCCATGGCTTCCCTGTTTGTGACCTAAGGAGAACCAAAATAGTAAAATTATATGAATTATAAAGAGCTCTTTTGTCAAGGTAAATGGCTAAAATTACCCTTAGCAGTTTTAACTTTGAAAAACAGATATAATAGCATCCGTGAAGGGGAAAATCTTCTTTTCTGTTAACTTTTATTCACCTTCATTTAATTTTTAAATATGTAGTAAACATGATGGTAGGGCTTCTCGTTAACTGGGGTATCTTACAGTCATAATTTTTGATACACAACATTACTTACCAATTAGCCTGTCTTGTTCATTTAAATTTCTTTGCTCATATTTTAATGGGAGCTAATGATGCCTTTGTTGACTTATTTAATGTTATGTAAATGTGGCTATAAACTGTGAAGGGTTTAAGCAGAAGCACTATTTTTGCTTAGCCTTCAGATTTTGGAGTGTGTAGAATCCCCAGGAAACACACATATCAACACAATGGGTAAGCTACTGAGGAGACCAAATAATAATAATTTCCAAAACAAACAGTGAAGGATATTTAGAATATGAAGTTTTTATTTTCCTCTGGGTTGTTTATTTGGGTGTCGAAGGAGTTTCAAAGTTAGCTTCACAGAAGTTGTTTTTCTTTTTCTACTCCCATAATTACCCAGGAATAGGCCAGCCTAAGACCATCTTTTAAGCTCAGCTAGGGGCAACTGGGCTTATCAGTGGCTCTCTTGTTGGGTTTCATGATCCTTGTTCTAAACAGGGTTCTATTCTCCCTCTTGACTGACACATGTATAATTGAATGAATGAATGAATGAAAACTTTATAATTTCAATGGGTACATAGATGTTCCTTCTAAGACACTGACTTTTCAATAATGTCACCACTGCTCCTCCAATGACCTTGTCCACTTCCCCACCTCAGCCACCCACTCCTTTGCCATACCTTGGACCTCATAATCAGCAAAAACCAAACACCATTTTATTTCAGTTGTATGCACCTCCCTTTCTGCTTATCTCCTGATATTCCAACTTCCCCAAGTGCCCCAACTTCAATCATCTTCACCCCCACCAGGAACTCCAATCCATTGATCCTAAATTAAACCTTTCTCTGTCCCTTAACAACTTAAATCCCATCTTTCCTCCCTACCTCACTTCAATTCCTTGGTGAATTATAATAATCACTTAATGATATACATCCTTGAATCCCTTGCTGCAGTAATCAGGTAAGACCACAACCTTGGTTAAATCCAATTTTCTTTCTCCTTTATACTCACACCATTCAACTGAACGTTGCTGGAGAAAATGGTCTCCCATGCTGAATGTACTGACTTTGGACTTATGACCACAAATGTCACATGGCTCTTGGTGCTTCCAGGCAAACACACTAAACTTCTAGACTATTCTGCTCTCTGTAGTCACTTGTGATAGGTTTGAACTGTGTCCCCCACCAAAATTTATATGTTGAAGTCCTTAACCCCAATACCTCAGAATATGACCTTATTTGGGAATAGGTTCCTTGCAGTTGTAATTGATTAAGATTAGTAGGGTGAGCCTTAATCTATGATAGCTGGTGTCCTTATAAAAAGAGGAAATTCATGCACAAAGATACACACACCGAGAACACCATGTGAAGATGAAGACAGATACAGGTGATGCTTCTACAAGCCAAGGAGCACCAAAGGTTGCCAGCAAGCCACCAGCAACTGGGGGAGAAGCCCGGAAAAGATTCTTCCTCACAGCTCCCAGAAGGAACCAGTGCTGCCAACCTCTTGATAGCAAACTTCTAGATTCCAAAACTGTGCGATAATAAATTTCAGTTTAAGCCACCCAGTTTGTGGTATTTTGCTATGCAAACAAGTATATTACTCCATCATACCTTCTCTAGTTCCAACCCTGAACATCCCTTCTCCAGCTTCACTCTCAGCTGTTGACCCTGCTTCATCCTTCACTGAGAAAAATAGAAACAAGCAGAAGCCCCTAGCCCTGCCTCAACCCAGCTACACAGGTGCATGGACTAACTGCCCTCCTTTCTACTGAAAGCCCATCAGGACCATGAGATGCCATCCCCACTCCCTCCTCAGATAATCCCAGCTATTTTCTCCTCTTCCTCTTTATCAGTTTTCCCCTCTCTACTGGATTATTCTGATGGAAATACAAACATTCTGTTATTTCTCCTATTTTCTTATAAGGAAAGACATTCTTCCAAAAAATGTTGAATCTTCACTTAACTTGCCCACCAATACTGTCTCATTTTCTTGCTCCTCTTCGCATCAGGGCTTCTTGAAGAACTGCTTTTTTTTTTTCTTTTCTTTTCTTTCTTTTTTTTTTTTTTTGAGATGGAGTCTTGCTCTGTCACCCAGACTGGAGTGCAGTGGTGCAATCTTGGCTCATTGCAGGCTCTGCCTCCTGGGTTCATGCCGTTCTCCTGCTTCAGCCTCCCAAGTAGCTGGGACTACAGTCGCTTGCCACCACGCCTGGCTAATTGTTTTTCTTGTTGTTGTATTTTTAGTAGAGACAGGGTTTCACCATGTTAGCCAGGATGGTCTCGATCTCCTGACCTCGTGATCCTCCCGCCTCAGCCTCCCAAAGTGCTGGGATTACAGGCGTGAGCCACTGCACCTGGCCAAAGAGTTATTTCTATTCACTGTCCTTAATTCCTTTCCTTTCCCTCTCACAAACCCACCCCAGTCAAGATATCTCCCCTACAAGCCCACAGAAATTGCTTTTTTTGGGTCACCAGTGACTTCCATGCTAAATCCAAAGGTCAATTCTTAGTACTCATCTTCCTTGACTTATTGGCAGTATCTGACGTGGCTGATCAAACCTTTCATCCTAAAAACAATCTCTTCACTCCGCTTCTAGGTAACAGGAGATACCAATGTTCCTTGTCAGTCTCTTTTGCTGATTCTTCCACTTCTCCCTGATTTCTCTCTGCTGGGTTCCCCAGGCCTCAGTTTTTGTTTTCATCCTGTCTCCAATCAGGCTTAGTCTCTTATATCTCTGGGACAGTGCACAGTGCTCTCTTCGCAACATCAGACACCAACATGAGGCTGCTTACCTGACATCTCCATTTGAATGTCTGATATTCTAAACTCAATACATCTAAAATTAAATTGTTGATCCTCCTCTTCAAATTACTTCTACTTGTGGCTTTCTCCATCTTAGATAATTGCAATGATATCCTGTCCTTTGCTCAGGCCAAAAACCTGGGAGTCATCCTTGACGTTACTCTTTCTATCATCTACCGTTGTCCAGTCTATCAAGAAATCCTGTTGTCTTCACCTTCACAGCAGATCCAGAATCTAACCATTTATCATCACTTCCGTGCCTAGTACTCTAGTTTGAACTTGCTGTCATCTCTTGCCTGAATTACTGCAACAGCCTACGTCTATTCTTAACACAGAAGCCAAAGTGATTCTTTTAAAATATGTCGGGTCACGTCACTTCGTTCAGAACCCAGCAACAGTTCTTCATTTCATGCAGAGAAGAAATCAAAGCTCTTTCAATGGCCTGCAAGGTTTTCCTGACCTGGCCCTCCCTTTGCTTTGCCTCTCTGACTTCCCCTACACACCCCTGCTCGTTCTTCTCCAGCCACACTCTTCTCCACAGTGGTTCCTCACCATGTCTGCACACTCCCACCTCAGGGCCTTTGTACTAACTGTCCCCTCTACTGGGAAGCCCTTCTCCAAGCATCTTCATAGCAAATTTCTTTACCGTCTTCAAGTCTTTGCTCAAATTTTCTCTTTCCATTGAAACCCATGCCAACCCACCTGTTGAATATTGCAGCATGGCCCCACAACACTCCTGATCATCCTTAGTGTTCACTTCCTTGGCTGCTTTCCACACTATTTATTAACTTCTCTTACGAGATGGATTCGTCTGCTAGGATGACCATAATGAAATACCAGACCAGGCAGCTTAAATAACAGATGTGTTTTCTCACCGTGCTGGAGGCTGGAAGACTAAGATCAAGGTTTCTCCCAAAGTTTCTCTTTCCTGGCATGCAGATATTTGCCTTCTCACTGTGTCTTCACATGTCCTTTTTTCTGCACTCTTGCCCCTGGTGTCCTGTGTCCTAATTTCCTCTTATAAGGAATCCAGTCAGATTGGATTAAAGCCCACCCCAGTGTATCTCCAAATACAGTCATATTCTACATTACTGGGGGTTAGGGCCTCGATATATGATTGGGGTGGGAGGGGGCCACAATTCAGCCCATACACTAGATCTCTTTATTACATTAGTTATACTCTGTCTCAACCATCTAGTCCAAAACTCCCACAGGAAACTAAGCTTATGACCAGAAGGATGTCATCTGTCTTGTTCTCTGCTGAGGCCTCTGTATAAGAAACAGTATCTGGTATAAGGTAGGCTCTTAATAAATATATATTGAATAAACGAATGGGTAGTTGCAAGTTCAGGTTATTGAGAGTCAGGAGCAATAAAGAGAGGCTCTGTGGGTCACTAGGATTTAGACAATCCAGGCTATAATTCTAGCTACAACACTTTGAACAAGTAGCTTATTCTTGCTGAGTATCACTTTCCCCATCTGGAAGAATGAGAGTTCTTGTCGACCCATCACACTAGAATAGGTGGTTTTAAGGTTCAAATGTGATAATGTACATGGATGTGCTTTAGAGTCCTGAATTCTCATTAAAATAACAAATAACAGAATCATTGTGTTTACCTTGCAGCAAATAATAGCAATAATAATGACTGCTGTCTTCTATAATAAGTCCTCACTGTGTGGCAAGCACTGTATTAAGTGCTTGATATTCACTACTTAATTTAATCCTCATAGACATCTGTGAGGAAGTTACTACTTTCTCCATTTTTCTAACCAAGAGTACAGGATAGTAGCCATTGAACATTAAAAATATATATTTGCTCTATAATATGTGGCAGAAATTTGACCTTTAGCATTCAAAGAAGCATGTGTTTGTAGGTGTGGGTATATATAGGTTAGTATTAGAAATCTATCCTTTAGATGGTTAACTAGTAAAAATCAAAGATATATAGGATATAAAGATATCTAGGATGATGCTGTTTCTCATGACATTGTACTCTGTGAGTATTATAGTGTCCAAGGCATTTCAGAAATGGCAACATCTCCTTTACTTTTTTAAGCTTTAAGGAAGGCAGTCACTAAACCCAGTGAACTTAGAAGCAGAGCATTCTTCTCTGCCCTTGGTAAATAATAATATACTGGTTTTCCTAACTATATATTTCTTATTTCTAAATGCCCCATTCTTTTGTGTTTTTCTAGCATTGTAGCAATTGCTAAAGCTCTACCAAGGGGGATTATTGCTAAACCTTGTCAGTGCAAGAACCAGAGTAATTTGTGTACAGTACAGTTAAAATTACACCATTACACTTGAAGCTAACATTATCCTAATGAGTTGAAATGGAGGGAAGGAGCTTCCTTAGAAAAGACTGTAAGTGACTTAGCACTCGTTTCTCACTTCCAGTGATAATGTTCTTCAGAACTGTGTTTTGAACACATTATTATAGATTTAAATATTTTAATATTCATTTATTCTAATTTCCCTTTTGATAGGTACCATCTCTGTGCTCGCATTTCATCAACTCTGACTAGTGACACCACTCTATTTAATATCTTCCTTGGCCAAATTTCTCGTGAAGTGAGAACTAGATTTTAGCTGCTTAAGGAGGTTTCAACAACTCCTTTGTGGTTCAGCATTTAAAACTCAGATTCTAATCAAAAACGCTTTAACAAGAAAGTATTCAACCTAGAGCTTATATAAGTGTACTGGGATAAAATCTATTGGAGATATTGTCAATATTTGTGCTAAATTGCAACCGAGCTCCATTTTCAGTAGTGTTTTGGAATTGAAATAGAGATCTTTTATTCTTCACAAGTGTGTCGATTTGAAGTATATTACAGGCAGTCAGTAACTTCTCTACACTGGAGAAGCCAGCCCAGAAAGGGGAACTATAACTACCTATACTAGATACTTTGGGTGCCATAAGACAGACTCGTTTGCTTCAAAATACCCCCTCAGTGGCCACCATGGTTCTTTGAATTCCCATCATTGCTGTCATTCATCTGGAATCAAGTTGCCTCTGGTGTGTCCCTGTGCAATGCCAACGTTATCTGGGAGGAATAACTCACATCCTTTAGATATGTTAGCGGGTATCAGTCGTGGAGGAAATGGGGCACAGGAAAAGCAAGTTTTGATGAAGAAAGAAACGTAAGAAAATCCCAAGCCCAGATGGCTTTGGGAGAAGGACAGGGCCATGTAGATGGTCCCAAAGGGACAGAGGTACTGGTTAAAAACACTAGGTTCTTGGGCATGAAGCATTACTGGTGGACACTGGTGGGAGAAAAAGGGAGGAGAGAGAAATTGATGCCCAATTTTGATTGCGCCATAATTTTACAAATGGCAAGCCTTCCTTACACACCCCTCTTACTCAAAAATTTATTCCTTCATCCCAGATCTTCACTTGACTGCCTTTTTCTCAACATTCAGGTCTTAGCTCAAATATCAGCCTTTCAGATAGTCCCTCCCACACCATCCAATCTAAAATAGTAGGCCCATGTTTGTTTGTCATTTCAGGCTGCCACAACAAAATGTCACAGACTGGATAGCTTAAACAACTGAAATGTGTTTTCTCACAGATCAGGAGGCTGAAAGCCTGGGATCAGGGTGCTAGCATAGTTAGGTTCTGGTGGGAGCCCTCTCTCTTCCTTCATTGGAAATGGCCATGGCAGTATCTTCAAATGGTAGAGAGAGAAAGTAAGCTCTCTGTCTTTTCTTAAAAGGTCACTACTCCCATAGTAAGGGCCCTACCCTCGTGACTTCATCTAAATCTCATTACCTCCCAAAGGCCCCATCACATTGTGGGTTAGGGCTTCAACATGTGAATTTGGGGAGTACACAGTTCAGTTCATAGAATTGTGGGTTTTTTTGTTTTGTTTTGTTTTGTTTTGTTGTTGTTGTTTTTTGAGACAGAGCCTTGCTCTGTCGCCCAGGCTGGAGTGCAGTGGCGTGATCTCGGCTCACTGCAAGCTCCGCCTCCCGGGTTCATGCCATTCTCCTGCCTCAGCCTCCCAAGTAGCTGGGACTATAGGCACCCGCCACCACGCCTGGCTAATTTTTCATATTTTCAGTGGAGATAGGGTTTGCCCTGTGTTACCCAGAATGGTCTTGATCTCCTGACCTCGTGATCCACCTGCCTTGGCCACCCAAAGTGCTAGAATTACAGGCGTGAGCCACCGCGCCCAGCCCATAGCATCATGTTTTATTGCTCTACTCTGCTTCAGTTTCTTCATAGAACTTATTTTAACTGGAGAGAATCTTGTTTTGTTGATTTATCTGACTTTTCCTTCAATCAGAATATAAGCTAAATGAGAACTTAAGCTAAATCTATCTTCTTCACTACTATAAGATTCCTTGAACAACACCCAACAGAGAAGGCACTTTATGAGTGTATGTAGGATGAATACACAAAAGCTAACTATTTTCAGTCCCTCTTGTGCAATTAGGTAGGAGATTATAGAAGCTGATACCAGAACTGTTCTACTTTACACTGTGGTCTGTGGACAGCCTGTCACAAGTCCCTACTTAACTCCATATTGTTTATCCATGCATTTATTCACTCAAAATCTGTTAAACTTCTACTGTATGCCAGGCAATGTGCCAGACTTACAGGTTTAGTAAGAATAAAAGACACACAAAGAACTATCAGGCAGAAGAAAATATGCTCTAGAAATAGCACAACAAAATGCTATGGTAGCACAAAGGAGAAAGCAGCCAGCTGTCTCCAGGTGAGCTATGCAAGTGTGCATTCCAGGCAGAGGGAACAATATGTGCAAAGGCCTTCAGAGTTGAGGTCATGTTCAGAGACTTCCCAGCCACTTTGTATAGAAAGTTGACCCATGCATGGGAAGAGGGAGATAGGGAAGAGAAGGTGGCGAGGCTCAAATAGACAGTGGGTCAAATACCGAAGGCCTAATGTGTTTTGTTAACACATTAACCAAACACTGACCTTTGTTCCCTTGGGCAATAGGGAGCCACTGAAAGTTTGATAGAAGGAAAGAAACATAGTCTGCTTTGCCCAGTTTGTTAAGACAGCAGTCCTTCTGATTCTGAGAGTATAGGTTTTCTCTCCAAATTCTCACATGCCTCCCATTTCTGGTTGTTCATCTCCCATGTGTTGGCTATGTGTCTGGGAGCCTTTGGAATGAGAATGCTTTGATAGCTTCACCCATACTATCTCTACTGACTGAAAAGAACAGCATCCAATTCAAGAGTACATTTGAATTTATGGCATGCTAATAAAATGAAAATGTGTGCTAAAAGGACAGGCAGCAATAGTTAGAAGAGACATCCTGGATGGTTTTCATGATTAATGATGCTCTTCACCTTTGAATTCAGAGGTGGGTTTGAGAACACATGGGAACTATGGCCACCCCCACACCACACAAATGTACACATGTGCATCAGTGACCCTTTATTCTCTGAATCCCAGGTCTAGCACCAGAAAGCCATGTGTCTGTGGACAAGTTCTTTGAGAATTGTTTTTCTCATATCTACAGTGAGTAGTAAAAATTTGTGTCATCAGACGAGGGTAATGAGTGTTAAATGTGCCAATGATTGTTGAGGACTTAATGCAGAGCCTGCATAAGGCAAGTGCTTAATATATAATGACTATTTGTCATTGTGTTATTGTGGCTGTTTGGGTCACAATGACAATTATACATTACTCTTTTTTATCCCCCCAAACTCACTTATGTTTTGTCTTTAAAATGTGGGTGATGATACTTCTAAATTTCCTTTGAATATTGAAGAATGTATATGTAGCACTATTCTTGGTCTACAGTAAGTGTTTAATAAGTTTAGTTTATTCCTTGTCCCTGTGGATCTTTTAGGGACATTAATATACATCAAAAACACCTGTACCTTCCTAAAAAGATGGGAAAACCTACAAAAATAACAAATAAAGGTCAAACTTTGTTAGTGATAAATTCCAAGACACATCTATTTCTTGATCTCTCTCTTCCTCTTTTATCTTGAAGCCACAAATTGTCCTACTAATAATGAGGCTGTTTATTACTTAACAAAATTTCAATAAGAATAATAGAACATTAGACTTCACTTAATTCACTTTTAGCTCTGTTTTGACATGTTTTCATGGATCTTTGCATTAAAGTAACATGGGTCATATAGCTAGAAAATGAACCAGCCAGTGACCAGAGTGATCTCCTTGAATTCCTTTGTGATCTTAGGCATATCTATCATTTCTTCCCTTACTCAGCCCCTCCCTACTCCCCAGCAAGATCTAAAATTTATGGGCAGGTTATAGAAGTAGCAGAAATATTGCGTATAAAAATTCCTCTGAAAAATCATTCTATACAATCACATGTTGGACAAGAACTCAAATAGCATCTGATCACTACTCACATTTGGAAAATGAGTTTGTCATTGTGCCTTTGTCAGAAAGGCAGGGGTGTGAGAAGGGAGGCAGAAAAATTAGATTTATGAGGGAGAGGAAAGGAGAGGCAGCTTTTGAGATCAGTAATTCTCTATTCTTTAGAGCCTCATAACTGAGGGGAGTACTCGTGATCACTAAACCTTACTCATTTATTTTTCCCTATTCCAAGATCAGATGGCCTTCCCAAGTCCTTCTAACTTGATTGATTACATGAGCCAGAAACTTGCATCCAGCACGCTCTACCTCCAGTCATAGGATGCTACTCTTGCTTTTCATGGAAGATTTGAACCCAGCTCTATGACCCCCTAAAGTTATAAGTAAAATCAAACGTGTGCATGCCCATGGGTACTTTCCTGGGGGTGCAAGTCAATCTTTTACTTCATGTTCTTTGAGAAGTATATGACTCCAAGAAAACAGTTTTTTCTAGAATGGGAAGTATGGTTCCATTTCCAACTAGAATGTTTTGAACCCTATACCACTATGCTGAGATGCCATTTTTACTTATTTAGATTTTGCTTTTTTGTTTAATTAAAGGTTGGAAAAATATGACCCTTTAAAACAATCCCATATCTATTATATTACGAAAAATTTATAGCATTCACTAAGTATGAATTAAATGTTTAAATTTTATTAGTTGTAAAAAAAAAAAAAAAAGTATATGACTCCAAAACATCAAGAACTCTAATTTCCTACATATTTCCATTGAGAGATCTTTCACTCACACAATTTTAACCATTATCCTTGGATTCATTCTGATATTTACGAGGTGTCTCTATCTGTACCTCCAACTTAATGAAGCATCTTCTCCATACTAT
This sequence comes from Theropithecus gelada, assembly GCF_003255815.1. Taxonomy (NCBI): domain Eukaryota; kingdom Metazoa; phylum Chordata; class Mammalia; order Primates; family Cercopithecidae; genus Theropithecus; species Theropithecus gelada. The sequence goes on from NC_037673.1 coordinate 155,224,120, forward strand.
ACCAGGTGTTCCTTATCCCATATAACATCTCTTAGTTCAGGTTCCACATTTGTCCATCCTTTATTCACCATCTCCCTCATTGCAACCTCTGGCCAACAACAAAGTCCTAGCAATTCTTTCTTAGAATATTTCCCTGAGCTAGTCTTTTTCTCCTTGCCCTAAAAACCATCTCCCCAGTGCAGGCCTTTAGCAGTTCTTACCCTAATGCTTCTGCTTCTGCCTGAAATATGTCCCCCTTGCTGCAGCCAGAGTTTACCATCCAAAACACAGCCTGCTCCAATCACTACCCAGTGCGCACAGTTTCCCACAGCTTCTTGGAAAAGGCATATTTCACAGATAGGCAAATAAGACCATCTGTGGTCCAGTCACCCTGATAACCTCTTCAGTCCCATTCTAACCCTGTCTCCCTAGTTACATATCAAACCCCAGTCAACCTACACAACTCGCAGTGACCCTTACATACCTCACTGCTTTGTGCCTTTGGGAATCCTGTTCTTTATCCTTAGAATGCGTGACATGCTATTCTTCCTTCTATAGTCGGAGCCTTCATATCTTCCCAGGGGCTTCCCCTGACTCCTCTCCTACCACCCTCCTCACTCACACTCTGCCCAGATGAACCATGCACCTTTGTCTGTGCTGTCAGAGCCCTATTATGTATTACTATTACCTAGACCAAACCTAGTACTATACAGGGTTACCTGTTGGCTTCTTATGAGAATGTAAGCTCTTAAAGGATCTCAACCTCCTTGCAGTCCAGTGCTTATCACATGGTCTGCTCCTCAACTGATATTAACATTGCCTATTGAACTGAAGACAGTTAAAGAAGATAAATATACTTGTAAGCAATCCTTGTATTTCTATATTTGGCAGTGCAAAAAAGTAAAAACTAAAAATATTGTTGTCTTATAACTTTATTTTACTCACTGACACTTAAAATGACCTGCAAGTTGCTTTTCTTTTTTCCTGTTTCCTAATTCCTGTATTACTATTTTATATATCTATTTTTAAAAAACTCTTTGAGAACAGCAGTCACACACATATCTAAGGATCAATGTCATTCTATGACATTGCTGGAGCCCCAGTTTGGTCCATTACACTTTACACTCTCCAAAGGAATCTGCTTCCATGACTGATGACTGTCTTCCAGAAATGATGGTCCAGGTTCATCTGTACATGCCAAATTCTGGAGCCAAAGCAGAATTGGAAATTGGTAGGTGGAGAGTTCCAGTCACTCAGTGAGATGCACTATGTGAGATGGCCAAGATTTTAGTCACACTAGACCAAAGATCCACCATAGAAAGGTCCTCAGTAATGGATGAGCTTTTAGAGAGATTAGAAGCCCAAGATAAAAATGTAATTTTATCAGTAAGACCATTTCACAAGACAAGTAGGACCATTTTACAAGAGCCTGTAGATCTCATCATATGCTCTAAAGGGTCTCTGATACCCCAAAGCTTATGAAGTATTTAGGGAAGCTCTAGATTCCTTTTCACATGATACCATTTTTGTTTGAGTATGAATCCTGGGTGGCAGTGGCGGTGGTGGTGGTAAGTGGGTGGAGGAGTTTCTTCAGAAAACAAGTTGTGGCAATCTGTTCTTCATTGACCAACTTAAGTATGGCTCATAAGTGAGTAATCAACATAATCTAAATAATCTAAAGTAAAATTTTCCTTTGGGCTCAAGAGAATGGTTGTTAGGTTGAAACCAATCAGTAGGAAATGAGTTGTGTTTGTTAGTGTTTGAGAGGAGAGACCAGACTCATTGTGCATTAGCATTCCAATTAGTGCCAACATAAACCTCCAGACCTCCAAGTTACAGAGTGTGTTATTGTTTTCATATGAGGGAATCTGGGACCACTTGTTAGTCCTATTTTCATTGCTCACTTGAAAAATGGAGCTCCATGTTTCCACAGACTCTGGTGACAAAAGTAACAAAAAAATCCTTCTGGGGATTGAGCACTCAAGAAAGGATATTCGTTCTCAAATTGGTATAGTCCCGGCTATTGTTTTTATATGGTCATGGAATTGGAAGAGAGCAAATGGCACAAACACTTACTTGACAGTCTTGTAAGCTAAAAAGGCTTACTCATGGAGCTCAGCCCACACAGCAGGGGGCCTTTCCTGCTGTGAAGGAAGCCTTTTGGCGTTTTTCTAAGAGTGCCATAAGATACTATTTTCTAGTATACTGTCTCTTATATGACACCAAATTTTCAGGATCTCAGAACACACTATTTCTGTAGGCAGAATCTTTGGATTCCTGGGCTTTAAGAAGAGAAGTCGTAATATAATCTCTTTTTTACAGTTAAATTAATTCCAGTGACTCTTTAAACCCTACTATACTGCCTGAAGTGCCAGATCCCTGGGGAAGAGGGCAAAAGTTTGAGACATTCGTTTGCTATCACCTTCCTTTGCTAGTGAGTGTCATGTTGGATTCAGACTGATAAGTTCAATAAACAAGAGTTTGATCCCCAGCCCTTCCATTTACTAACTGTACACCATGCAGATTACTTAATCCCCTAAGTCTTAGCTTCATAATTTATAAATTCAACTAATTTTTATATCTGCTTCATAGGATTGTGAAGCAGAATTAAATTTAAAAAGACATATTGAATGGCATTTGTCAAAATGGTAGGGTAAAGGCTTCTAAGAGTTTTTCCTCCACAAAAGTAATGGAAAAATGGGAAAAACTTGTCAGGGTCAATTTTTTGGAAAGGTAGAAATTAAGCAAAGGCTTACAGGAATCCAAGGAGCTCTTTAAAAAAAAAACAAAAATCAAAAACCAAACAAACAAAAAAAACACGTCTCAGAACAATGAGCTTTGTGGCACTTTAGGTTGCCCTACTCCCATACCCACCCATCTACCCAGCTCTGTGGTAGCCTTGAAAACTAACAGCCCACAATGGGCTGGTAGTCACTGAAGGAAACATAATAGGGTTGTAGCTCTTTCAAAGCCTCATTCCCAGAGAATTATTATTATTTGCTCTATCTGGTGATTCTATGGAAGATCCCATTTGGAAGTCTGTCTTTGTTTAATCTGATTGGGTGCTTGCCATGTGAAAAGTCCTTTATCTGGGGGGCATTTGTCAAAAACATATAGAGGCAACTGATTAAAATCATGACTGCCTGAAGAGTTGAATAAAGTTGGGGCAAACAATAGGCTAACTGAAAATGGTTAAAAGGAAAATCTAGATAATGAGATGTCTGTAAGAACTTTCAAAAGATCTGACATATTCCTGGGAATCTGAACGCCTATATGCATGCATAGGGCTTTGTATGTGTTCAGGAAAGATCGAAGAAGACTCTAAATAATTTCTAATCTCAGACTGACCTTGAGGTTCTGTGCAAGTAGAAAGTGAAAACTAAGGCAGAATTGTCAACTGCGGGCTGAGTGCTGAAAGCATGCTGAACATGTATACAGAGTTACCTTTCTCTAAGAAAATCTGTCTAATTGTTAGCTTATCACTAGGCTACCTGAGCAGAGACTTCAGTATTCATATACAATAAACAATAGAGTCTTTACAGAATTAGTTCAGAAAACTCATTTAAATAAACAATAACAAACACTAAGCAGGTGAAAGAATATGATTTCCAGAGTTGTTGCATTATATTACTTACAATGTTTGCTTTTCAACCAAAAACTATGAGGCATGCAAAGAAATCAGAGTATGGTCCATTCATAGGAAAAAGGGAATCAATATATATAAATTGTCTCTCAAAAAAGAAAAAAAATCCCAGATATTGCACTCATTAAACAATAACTTCTTTTCTTTTCTTTCTTTCTTCCTTTCTTTTTCTTTTTTTTCTTTTTCTTTCCTTTTTTTTTTTTTGAGATAGGGTCTTGCTCTGTCACCCACGCTGGAATGCAGTGGCATGATCATAGCTCAGTTCAGCCTTACCTCCTGGGTTCAGTTGATCCTCCCACCTCAGTCCCCCAAGTAGCTGGAACTACAGATGCATGCCACCATGCTGAGCTAATTTTTAAACTTTTTACAGAGATGGTGTCTTGTCATGTTGCCTAGGCTGGTCTCCAACTCCCATGCTCAAGCAATCCTACCTCCCACCTTAGCCTCCTGAAATGCTGGGATTACAGTCATGAGTCACCATGCCTGACCTTAGACCTTGAATCAGCTATTTCAAATACACTTAAGAAAGAAAGCCACATCTAAATAACTAAAGAAAAGTATGAAAACAATGTCTTAACAAATAGTATCAGTAAAGAAAAATTATAGTAAAAATACAATATAAATTCTAGAGTTGAAAAACACAATAACCAAAATGAAAATTTACTAAAGGACTCAATGGCTGATTTGAGCAGGTGAAAGAAAGAATTGGGAAATTTGAACACAGATCAACTGAGATTATCCAGTCTGAAGAACAGAAAGAAAAAATAATAATAATAAAAAAAAAAAGCAAAGTGTCAGAAGCCTGAGGGATACTATCTAGTATACCAACAAATACATAATGGGAATCCCAGAAAGAGAGGAAGCAGAAGAAATATTTAAAGAAATAATAGTCAAAATCTTCTCAATTTGGATGACAAATATTAATCTATACATCCAAGTGGCTTAGCAGACTCCTACAGGATAAACTCAGCAATCCACATCAAGCCCAAGACACCATAATCAAATTGTAGAAAGCCCAAGACAATGAGAGAATCGTAAAAGCCACAAGAGAGATATGACTTGTCATATACAAAGAATTATCGATAAGATTAATAATAATAGATTTCTTGTCAGAAACTTTAGAGGTCAGAAGACAGTGGGATGATGTATTGAAAGTGCTGAAAGAAAAGAAATGTCAACTAAGAATTCTATATCCAGCAAAACTTTCAAAATTGAAGGAGAAGTAAAGACATTCAAAGATAAAATCTAGTACAATTCATCTCTAGAAGACATACTTTACAGGGGCAGTCCTTCAGGCTAAAATAAAATAACATTAGACAGTAACTTTTATCCACATGAAGAAATAAAGTTCACTGGTAAAGATAATTACATAAGTAAATATAAAGGAAAATATAAGTGTATTTTTGTAACTCTGTTTTTCTTCTATATGACTTAAAAAAACAACTCCATCAAACATAGCTAAACATTTATATTTACAGATACATAATATATAAACATAAAATTTACACAACAGTAAATGCATAGAGGAGTAGTGCAATAGCTATATAAGAGCAAAGTTTTTATATAACATTGAAATAAGTTGCTATTAACCAAAACCAGACTGTTATCAATTAAGATGCTAATTGTAAATCCCGGGGCAACTACTAAGAAAATAACTTAAAAAAATAGTAAAAGAAACAACAAAGGAATTTAAAAGATGAATAAGGAAATATATTTTTAACACACAAAAAAAAGACAACTGAGGAATGGAATAATGAAAAAAGGCATATAGAAAGAAAATAGCAAAATTTCAGACATAAATCTTATCAAAAAATACATTGAATATACATTAGTTTACAGCTACAATGTAAATGAGCTTTAATTAGGAGTAAATGAGAAGGATAGCTATTAAGTTCAGCAACATTGCAATGATACAATATTAATACACAAAAATCAACTGTATTTCTATTCACTGACAACAGTCTGAAAATAAAATTAAGAAAACTATTTTATTTACAGTAGCATAAAAAAAATACTTAGGCATACATTTAACATAAGAGGAACAAGTCTTGTATGCTGAAAACTATTAAACATTGTTAAAAGAAGTTAAAGATCTAAATAGATGGAAATATATGTTCATGTTTTGGAAAAGTTAATATTTTAAAGATAGCAATAGCACATCAATTGATCAATCAGTTCAGTACAATCATTAAAATCTCAGCCACTTTGCAAAAATTGACAAGCTGATCTAAAATTCATGTGGATATGCAAATAACCCAGAATAGTCAAAACTATCTTGAAAAAGAAGAACAAAGTTGGAGGATTCACATTTCCCAATTTCAAAACTAACTACAAATCAACAGTTACTGAGATCACATGGTACCAGTTTAAGGATAGACATGCAGAACAGTGGAATGAAACTTCAAATACAGAAATCAATCCTCACATTCATGGTCAATTGATTTTTGACATGGATAACAAAACAATTTAATGGGGAAATAATAGTCTTTTCAATAAATGGATATGTCCTGAGATATCGTTCATATACAAGAGAATAAATACGGATTTCTACCTTACACTATACACAAAAATTACTCATAACAGATCATAGACCTAAAAGTAAGCATTAAAATACAAAACTCTTAGAAGAAAACAAAGGTATAAATCTTTTTGACCATAAATTAGGCAATGGTTCCTCATATATGACACTTAAAACACAAGTAACAAAAGCAAACAATAGCTAAATTGGACCTCATCAAAATTTAAAACTTTTGTACAGATGCTTCTTGACTTATAATGAGATTATATCCCGATAAGACTGTCATAAATTGAATACATCTTAAATCAAAAATGTCTTTAATGCTCCAATAAACCCATTGTAAAATTGAAAAATTGTAAGTTGAACCATCATATGTTCAGATTCTCCTTAACTCACAATGGGATTACATCTTGATAAATCTACTGTAAAGTAAAAAATAATTATAATCAAACCATCATAAGTCAGAGATCATCTGTACTTCAAAGGAAACTATCAATAATTTTAAGACAGCTCTCAGAACTGGAGAAAATATTTGCAAATCCTGAATCTGATAATTGCCTACTATTCATAATATTTAAAAAGCTTTTGCAACTCAACATAAAAAGGCTAAAATTAGGCAAAGAATCTGCATAGATGTTTCTCCAAAGAATGTATACAAATCAGCCAGGTGCAGTGGCTCATACCTGTAGTCCCAGCATTTTCGGAGGTTAGGTGGGCAGATCACTTGAGCTTAAGAGCTGAAGACCAGCCTGGGCAAGGTGGCAAAACCCCATCGCTACAAAAAACACAAAAATTAACACTGGGTGTGGTCACGCATTTCTGTAGTCACAGCTATTTGGGAGGCTAAAGTGGGAGGATCACTTGAGCTTGGAAGGTCAAGGTTGCAGTGAGCCATTGATTGTACCACTGCACCCCAGTCCAGGCAACACGGTGAGATCCTGTCTCCAACAACAACAAAAAAGAATATATACAAGTTGCCAATAAGCACATAAAAATATATTCAATATCACTAGCCACTGGGGAAGTGGAAATCAAAACCAAAAAATGTGATCAAAACCAAATCACAGTAAAATATCAAAAATGAGATACCGCCTCGATCCCACTAGGATGACTATGATCAAAAAGACAATAGCAAGTGTTATTGAGGATACAGAGAAATTGGAACTGTCACACATTGATGGTGGGAATGTTAAATGGTGTAGCATTGGAAAACAATTTGGCAGTCCTCAAAAAAATTAAACATAGCATTACTGCATGACACAGCAATTTCACTCCTAGATTTATACCCAAGAGAACTGAAAACATGTCCACACAAAAACTGGTACACTAATGTTCATAGTAGCATTATTTATAATAGTCAAAAATGGAAATAATGCAAAAAGCCATCAACTGATGAGTAGATTAGCAAAATTTGGCATATCCACACAATGGAATATTATTCAGTCATAAGGAACAAAATGTTATACATGGATGAATCTTTAATTTTACTTATGCTAAGTAAAATAATTTCAGACATAAAAGGCTGCATATTGTACCATTTCATTTATATAAAATGTTCAGAAAAGGCAAATTCAGACAGTATATTAGTAGTTGCCTGGGGTAAAAAGAGAGGAAGACATGAGGGTCTGCTAATAGGTGTGTGTGTGTTTGTGTAATTATACATAAAATTGTACATGTATAACATATATAATTACATGTAATATGTGTACATAATATATGTTACATATTTATAGAGAAACTTATAATTTTAGATATTTATATTTAGAAAAAAAGACATTGGAGACAAATGTTTTAAATTTCTATCCTAATAAGCCAGAGTAAAGAGCAAATTAAATCCAATGTTTATAGAAGGAAGTAGATATTAATGATAAAACCAGAAATCAAAGAAATAGTAAATAAGTTCTAGACAAAAATTTAAAAAGCCAAAAGTTGATTGCTTGAAAAGATTATTGAAATTTATAAAACCCTAGAAAGACTGATCATAAAATAAGAAAAAACACAAATTACCAAAACCACAAATGAAAGAGGAGATATCACTACAGGTTATATAGGCATTAAAATAATAATTTGAAAAATTATTGTATACAAATAAATTTGATGATTTAGATTAAATAGACAACTTCTTAGAAATACACAAATAATAAAAAAAGATACCAGAGGAAACAGGCAATTGGGATAGCCCTATGTCTTTAAAAGACATTGAATTCATGTCTCTCAACTAAAAGCAAAATAACAATAAGAAACATCTGTTGGTCGAGAGGGTTTACCTGCTATATTCTAGCAAGTGGTTAATCTTATACAAAATTTTTGGGAAAAAAGAGAAATAAGGATTTTGTTTATTTTTGGGAAAATAGAGAAAGACTATAGGAATATTTTCTACCATGTTTTGTAAGGCAAGCATAACCCTGATATTAAAGCCTTACAAGAGTATTATAAAGAAAGAAAATTAAAGATTATGTCATAAATATGGACAGAAAAATAGCACATATTAGCAAATAGAATCCAACAATATATAAAATGAGGAATATATAATAAAGCAGGGTTTATTACAGGAATGGAACATTGATTTAACATTTGAAAAAAATCTGTGTAGTTAACCACAGTTACAGAAATAAAGAGAAGAAACCGTAATCATCTCAATAAATGTATAAGAAGCATTTGATTTGAATTTAGCAATTTAGTCAGACTTTCCTCACCTAAGGTTATATTCTTCCAGAGAGTCTTCAGTCTTCATTCTTTTTGGGGTATCTGGAATAAGGGATTTTGTTATGACTTAGAGACTCTCACGTAGTAAGAATGGTGTTCCACATGACCACAGATCCACTTCCTCCAAAATAAGTCAATTACTTTAATTTCTTTGTCTGTTCACTCAACAAATACATGAGCGGATAAATCCTATGAAGAAAATAAAAGAGTGATGAGCGGAGTTAATAACAGGAGAAGGTGTTATTTTGAGAGCAACAGGAATTCACTGAAGACTTCCTTAGGCAGAATGTATGATGTGATTTGTATTTTTAAATGTTTACTGTGACCACTGGTGGAGAATAAATTGAAGGTGGTGTCAGGGTGGGTGGCATACAATGTAGCAGCAGGAAGACCACTTTGGAGGCTTATTTGGTTGTCCAAGCAAGAGGAGATGGTGACTTGAATTAGAATTGTGCCAGTGAAATACAAAAAGGGTGGGCTGATCCAAGATTTAGTTTCTAAGAAATACTAGATACTGGTGATAAATTGGAGTGGATTAGAAAATAAATGGAGAAATCAATGATTTTGGTTGCTCTTGAGCATTTCAGACACTCATAATGCCATTTGCTGTGATTGGGATGACTGAAGGAGCCACTTGGTAGCAGGAGGGGGCCATGCATTTTAATTTTTTAGGACATGTTACTTTTTAAATGTCTGAGATATCCAAGTTGACATACCTAGCAGGTAGTTTTTACAAATGTCTAAAATCAGAGACAGAATTTTTGTAGTCACCATAACTTAGATGGTACTTAAAGAATTTAAACTGGATGTGATCATCATGGAGGAGATTGATAGAGGACAAAAGAAAACCCTGGACCAAATGATGCTAACATTTAGAGTGTCAAGTAGAGGAAGCCAGTGAAGTTGAAGAAAACTAGGAAAATACAGAGAAATGGAAGTTAAGAGACATGTTCAAGAAAAGGCCTAGTCAACTAAGATAAATACTTCTGAGATGTTTCACTCTTCATGATCCAAAGTTTCACAAGATTGCAAAATATAGTGGTATTTAGCAAATCATGAGTGTGAGGAACCTAATATATATTGAATGTCCACTATGTGCTTTGTATAAATCATTCTTATAGTAATTGCAAAGGAAGTAGTTGGAGAATGAGAAACAGATTCCAAGAAGCTATGTAATTTGCTTAGGATCTTACTCTGCTAAGTTTCAGAGAATTCCAACCAAATCCTGTCTATCAAGCTAATCCTTTTTTTAAAAACAAAGCATACCACCCTTCTAAATTGTATTTTACAGTGTACTACTGTCCATTGATTGGTCAATTGTTTCTAGAGAAGCAAATACAGGGATAGCTTTTAACATGCAAAAGAGTTCATCATTTTAATTACAAATTAATGCATATTAGTCACAGAGAAATGCAAATTATAATCACATTGTAATACCACTACACGTTAACTAGAAGAGCTAAAATGAAAACAATAGAGAAGATCAAGTGTTGATAGAGATATAGAGCAACTGGAACTCTCTTAGGCTTATGTTAGAAAAGAACATTGTTATAACCACTTAAAAGAACTATTTACAGTGTATATTAAAGCTGAATGTCCACATAGATTACGGCACAGCAATTCCATTCCTACATATATAACCAACAAATATGAGTACATATATTCACAAAGATGGGTTCTATAATATTTATAACTATAGCATTTATTGTAGCCCCAAACAGAACTACACAAATCTCCATCAACATTAAAATCCGTAAATAAATTGTGGTATGTTTACCCAATATAGCAGTGAGAAATTGTGGTATGTTTATGCAATACTCTACAACAGTGAGAAAGAATAAATGATAGCTAAAGATAATAAATTGGATATATCTTATAAACACAATGTTACATAAAAGAAGCTAGGCCCAAAAAATATATACTATACGACATCATTGATTAAAAATATTAAAAACGAAGCAAAAGCATTCTACACTTTCAGAAATCATAGTAGTGACTGCTCTTGGAAGAATTAGTGTCTAGAAGGAGAAAAAAGATAAATTCTGGGGTACTGATAATTCTGTTTCTTGACCTGAGTGCTGGTTACATAGATTTGATTAATTTCTGAAAATGCATCATGCTGTATACACACATGTGTGCTTTTCTGAATATATGTTATGTATAAATACTTCATTCAAAACCTTTAAAAATAAAAAAGGCAAAGAAAATACGTATTCCCCCGAAGCTGTTAACCCAAAATTATTATGGTCAATATTTTAGACTATGCTGTTTTATTCAATATTTATATGTATTTGAATACATATATTATTTCAACAAAAATGTATTGCACTATATTGTCCACTTCATCTGATTCTTTCTTAGCAATATACTATGACTATCTTCCCATATCAGTATACAATTATCATTGGAACAATTCAATCTTGTGAATATAATTTACATAACTAAACCCCTATTGTTGGGCTTGAAGGTTGGCTCTAATTTGACCTTTTCTGTGAATTGTTGTAACATGAATCACGGTACTCATCTCTACTTTTTTTAAACCTAGGAGTAGAATTGCTGATCAGGAAAAATGCAACTGTAAGCTTTTAGAAATCATCCTCCAAAAATAAAATTGTTCCAAAACTGTATTCCCATCAAATTTGATGGAAGGACCCATTACCCTTGCCACGATCTGAGATTATGATTCTTGTTCATATTTTCCATTTGACTGGGACAAATACATTATATCTTTATTTATTTTGTGTTTTTTTATTACTGCAAAAGTTAAACATTGTTTTCATGTGTCTCGGCCGTTTATATTTCTTCTTTTGTGAATTAGATGTTCATACGTTTTATACACATTTAGAATAGCAGCCCTTTGTCCATTTTATATTTCAGGTATGATTTCCCAGTTTGTTGTTTGCTTGTTGGTTTCTTCATACCATTTTGAGGATACAAGTCAAATCTATCACAATTTTCCTGTAAATCATTTATTTAACTATATTTTCTTAAGTGTTTTTTTTTTCATTCAAATTGTTATGTCTAGAATTTAACTTGGTATGTAAAATAAGATTCTTTTTATTTCTCATTAACCATTTTTCTTCATTTATTGAATAATACCTTCTAGGATGAATGTAGTATAAAAAGCATTTGCTTTTTTCAAGGGCCAAGGAATAGAAGTTTTAATACAAGATTTTAGCAAATCCTAAAATTCAAAGAAGTGGGTCTCTAGGAGGATTTAATATTTTATTCAACATACTTGAAACAAAATTTTGCTTATCAGTATTCTAAGTTGCTTGCAGACTTCTTAGTCCCTTTAAAGTCTTTATCTGTTCAGAAGATAATGTTAACATTGTCTTCCAAGATATGCATCAAACTGTGTTTCAGCTGATCCTTCCTGTTTGAGGAATAGTAAATGATTGACAACATTGGTTGGATCTGAGTGTAGCTAAATTTGAACATGCCAATAGCAAATATAAGAAGTCCTATTGTTCCTTTCCTTCCCAAGTGGAATATCAGCCATGTGCCAAGTATGATGCTGGATGCTGGGAATACAGTGCTAAAGAAGGTGTATTTCATCCTGCCCTCCCTGAGTTTGCACTTAGATAGGCATACTGGTATAGTGATTGAGTTTTATTTGTAGCTATTGTTATTATGTGAGATCAGGTATATGATGTCCATATATATATACATATACCTATGAAGTACTTAGAACAAAGTATACAAACTGAATTCATAACGAATTACTTTGTAACATAATTAATATGTTGCCCATCAAACATGCACTGGACTTAGGAATATATTTGTTTGAGTGTAGCCTTAAAAGTGATTATTATATGCACAGCTTTTTAATTTGTTGCTTATGAACCATGGTCACCAGGCGTTTCTTCATATCAGTCAATATAACCACTGTTCTAGGCTTGGCTTCTTTATTGTTAGGTTGGTAATGAAGAAGAGGAAGAGGAAGAAGAGGAAGAGGGAAGACCTCATACTGGATGAGCATAAAAGAAGTTTTATTAACTACTATAGGCGAAAAGTTCATCGTGGTCAAACTCATGTACTCAAATAATGCCAGGAACCTATCTCTGTAGTTTTTATCCCTGTTTTCTTTGCTCTTAGCTTTTCTTTCAGAGAAAACCTCATTACATGGTAGCAAAGGTGGCTAACAGCTACTCCAGGATTGTAGCTTTCTAGTTTAGCCATCTTCCCAGGAAGTAACAGCACCTCTCTCCTGCTCGGTCTGGGAAATGCCCAGTAGTTCCCTCATCCATCTCCCCGAACTAATGACAATGGCTAGAGAAAAGAGGAATGTTACCCACGGGCGGGTCTGTGTCATATGTCCTTGACAAGGACTGAGAGCGGAAGTGATGTTGTTTCTGTTGTCAGTTTCTGTTCCCAGAATGAGGAAGATGTGTGCAAGCAAAACAGATACACTAGAAACATCTGAATAGCTGGCTTGGACAATCTCGCTTCCCTGTCCACCAACAAAGGAGTGTGCTGCCTATGGTCAAAAATAAGAGCCCTCCTATAAAGGAATTTTAGAAAGGGACTTATTTTTAAGTGCTTCTTTTTAAAGAGGAGAGTCATGCCTTCAACTTCCTCCTTAGCTACTAACATTGGAAAACTTGTAACACTGTTTTCTTGCATTCATTTTGTTTTGCCATCTGCCATTGACTGTCACATTTCACAAGTTAAGAAACATGTTATCTCTTTGTTTATTTTGTCAGTCTTTGGTATTCTCTGGAGAGAAATTATGTATCTGTGTTTCAGTGGAATAGATTTAATCTGTTTGTTTTATCTCTAGACTCACCTAACTCCTTGTCTTTCAGTCAAAGGTTTTCTTTTTTTCTCACTTGGTGAACAGGTAAATTTATCCCAGATTCTGGAAAACACAGATTTCTAAGCACATCATGGTGATGGCTGGAAAATACAGATTCCTAAGTAAACCATCTTGAGGAGTTTCCAAAGTAGAAAGAAGTTGGTTTAAAACTTTGTCTCTTACTCCAATGTTTTTTTGAAATTGCTGTCAATACAATTATTCAACAACTCTAAAGGAGCCAAGACTTTATACTTTTGACTTTTCGATCATTCCCATTATCCCTTTTCTGCGGCTCCTTTTGTTAACTCTCCCATACATCAAACATCCAGTCTTATAAATTATGTCATATATGTGTATGTTGTACCTCTGAGCTTGAGATTTGAGGCAAATCCTTAAAATGTTTGCCTTCCCTGGTAATTTGCCTGATGTTATTGGTTGCCTCCTGCTCAATAATGGGAATTTATTGGGGTATCCTGGTTATATTACAAAAGAGAAAAGCAATTGATCAGTTTGAAGCTTTACTAGATGTGTCACTGATGTGTTTTCCCTGAAAACATTTGATTTCTATCATTCAAAGTCTAAGAAATATTTAGGTGCTCTTCATTAGGCTTAAGTTATTCTTATCTTCAAGTTGCCTAATTATTTATTTGCAGTTTATACCCTATGTATTGGACGTTCTTCTCAGCCAACTACATATAAACATATTATATAGGTTTATATTATGTTCAATAGAACATCATTAGAGAAATTAGCACATAAATTTCTTATCACTAATAATTAAATACATTAGCACTTTCACTAGCTGTCTTCAAATTATCTGGCTTCCTACCCCCTTTTTCTTGTCTTCCGAAGCGTCATTCTCCAAGCACATTCCATGGAGCACTAGTTCTGGAGTATGCTAATGAGTGTTACCAAAAAGAAGTTGGGGTTTCTCATTCAGTTATATTTGGAAAAGACTGGATGACACACATTAAGCCTTTATTACGTCAAGCACACATTGTTATCCTCCAGACAAGTGACTGTGTTTCCCACACCAATGGGAAAGTGAGGCAGGTCTGACAATCTCCTGAGACTAATAATCCACCAAATACAAATGGGAAGGTGCATTTTTGAAGCTATATAACCAATGTCAACATTCCCTTGGTTTAATATTTCCATTCTTTTCTCTTCTTATTCTGGAAGGGCTAGGAGCTGCCCCTTCAGGATTCACCAAAGGACGTCATGCAGGCTATCAGTGGAGCAAACATTGAGTCCCCTGATTCATAATCTCATAGCTTTTTACCAGGAAATTGCCTGTTTTGGCTCCTATTAAATTCTCCTGGAGTTCATCTAAAAGTACAAAATGATAAGGGCGTACACTAATGGGAAAGAATTTATGGGATATTTAAACCTCACTACTTATACAATTAAATCTAACTTAGTATATTGGAGCACTCTGGAGAAATCCAATTCTTCTTTGTTTCACCTGTAAGTCATGGTCAAATGGCGTAACAAAATCAGTTATGATGTCTGCCACAAATATGTAGTTATTAATCTCATATTATGGTAGGAGGTCCTTAGAATATTGGTATATAGTGAATTCTTAATACATTATTACTGAGAATAGGTGCTCACATGCACTGAGTTGAGACAGGTGTTGGGGAAAAAAGACAAAAATATGTAAGACATGATTCCTGTCCTCAGGGGAAGATAAGACTAACACAAACAAATGCTTGATATATAAGATAGTATATTGTTAACTGAATACAGAGTAGGCTGTTGACATTCAAAAGGGGCAAGTTCAGAGACCACTTGAATCCCCCAGTATGTACAATGTTATTACAAAATGCATGGGATGAAAACAACAACAACACTGAGTTGAAATGTGAATGCTGATGAGAAGGTTCGGCTCATTCATCAGGTAAAAGAGAGATTCATTCACAGGAGCCCTACTGATTTCCAGCTCAAAGTCTCTGCCTTGGTCAAATGGCCAGTAATTCTGAATTGGACATTTTGGAAAACTAGCAAGTGGTTAAACCAGAATGTAAAACACATGAACGCCGTTGAAAGGGGAAAATTTCCCTTGTCCCATTGCAGGGTGTGCGATGAGAGCGTGACTGGCTTCTTCAGTGCCCCACTGCTGGAACCTCTAGGGGAGCATACAGATGGCCAGGCTGTTGGGCTACAACCCCACAGCATGTCTAGGGGTGAATGTTTATAGCTCCTGAAGCCCCAGGGGGCATGTGTTACAGGGTGCTCTTTTGGTTTGCTGTCTATAAGTGGCTTGTGTTAGCTCAATTAGACCCTCTACCTTGTCGCAAGGACACAGGGCTTTTGGTATCTCGGGTTCTTGCCTTGGTGTACTGGAAGAATCGGATCACGTGTGGGCTTGGAGAATGAGTGCAAGGTTTTATTGAGTGGGAGTAGCTCTCAGCCAATGAGAGATCCAGAAGGAAGATGATCTTCCCTTGGAGTTGGACCCCTCCCCAGCCCAGGCTCTCCTCCGATGGCCTGGGCCAAACTCCACTTTGTCCCGCCTCTCAATGACCTGCCAGTGTGACAGTGCCTAGTTGGTGTGCCCTTCTGCCAGCGTGCCTCTCTCGACTACCAGCCACTTGCATCTTCTTCCGCTGATGTGTTTGTTCCTCACGATGTCCAGTCACTTGTGTGTCTGCCTGCTAGGATGTCGGGTTTTTATAGGCACAGGATGGGGGTGTGGCAGGCCAGGGTGATCTTGGGAAATGCAATATTTGGGCAGGAAATGCCTGTCCTCACCTAGGTCCATTGGGGTGGATCCCTAGCCAGGGACCATGCGCTTTTCTACCCAGCACTTCCCTTCCCTGCTTCTGTATTATTTAAAGGGACCACACTCTTCCCTTCCCAGCCACTTCCATATCACCAGCAATCCACTGCAATCATGGCAATGTGTATCTTATGCGTAAGAAATATTTTGAATAGCTTAAAATGGGAGATGGTCATTTGAGGGTAGAAGTATCTGGCTTAAATCATGAAGAACTGAAGTCAGAATGGATAATGAAATATTAGTAGAATTAGGAAATCAGAAGAAAGGTATTTCAGAATAGGATCAAAAGAAAATATGGCAGGTCTGAGCTCTACCTTAGGCTACAGGCAGTCCTTAGGAATGCACTTATAATAATACAGTTAATCCATGTCCTCTCAAGCTGGAGCTTCTCCTTTGACCTCAGGCCAATTGTATATAGTCTTCTCCCCCATGACAGCTAATCTCCGTATCTTTGTGTCCCATTCATATTCTTCCCCTGGGTACAACACCAGCATATTAATTGTGCAGATTGCATACTGCACAGTATGTCCTATCTAAGGGAACACAGTTCACATAATAGATCTCCTAGATTGGTTAAACTATCATGGCAACTTTTCTGCAGGTGGCAGTAAAGTATCCACTCCAAGTCAATGTGTTATAGTCATTTTCTGATTTATGGAAATAAAGTGTCTTGAAAGAAGAGGTGTCATTTTCTAATTGGCACACGGGTACTGTAAGGGCAATTGACAGTCTTCAGTATGTTCTTGAATGGTCAGAAATATGGACATGTTAGGGAGGGAAAAGTAGCCTAGACTCTCCAGGCTTGTCAAAGAATATGAAGAAAAGGGAGAACAGCCCTTTGCTTTTATGGATGAGTTAAGACTATTTCCTAATTTTGTGTTTTTAGCAAAAAGGCTAAGAAGGTCAAGCAGCTTGTGTAATCATCTGTGCATAAACTTCTATTTTTATATCACAGATAAATATCATGTATTATCTGATCCACTAACATTTTCTGTTGTATAAATTGTATCCAAATGTGTATCTTTTTCTTTTAAATTTAGTACAACTTTGGAATTCCTCTATTCTTTGCTTAGAAGGTATGAAACTTCATAGTGAGACTGGCTTGTAAAGATCAGCCATATTTTGTTGCTTGCACACCTTTAAATGAGATGTTACTGGTTACCCTTAACTTATGCTGGTCAACTGTGTTCAGCATGGTACACAGATGCATTACATGTCCACCGAGCAGGGTCTAGGTCAATTTTTCAAATGATTTACTCAATGACCAATCTGACCAGTTATCAAGTCACTAAAAACTGCCAGTCAAATACCTTAACCCAGGTTTATGAGAGCCACAGGCGTTTGGCAAAGCCAGTCAAAGTCAATGTAGTCTATGTTGTCCTGTTCGTTGGGGCCTCTGAATTTTCAGAAGAAAATTCCTTTTCTATTCTAAATTAAAGGCAGGGTGTTTGTTGTTAGTCTAGGTTTTATAAATATTAGGATGGGGTTCTCCTCCAAAACTTCTTTTGTGTGTAGTTTACTGAGTTCCCATCATCTCTTAGTTTGATAATTTGTCAAGGTAGCTTGATTAAATGTATATTTTGTGAAGTATCCATACTTCAAAAGTCTCAACTATTCATGTACAAAAGGATACATATGCCTTTTATGTGCAGATCTATGCTAATTTGCATCTATTTTTTAAATTTTCATGGCCTTGATTTCCAAATGGTGAGTGTATATGCATGCCAATTTCACCCATCTAGGACTTTCCCTAATTGTTGAAGCTAAAACTTTGAAAAAGCAAATCTTCAAAGACTGTAGAAATCATCTCATGCAATGTGAATTCTGTAAACCTTATAATTTGGCAAATTGGTTATTCCAAATTGCTCATTTAGCAAATTGGGTTTTTTCCCATGAAGAATTTCCCAGAGATTTTTCCAGCCTCTGTATCTCTCTCCTAGAACACACATCCTAGTGCCTTCATATGAAAACAAGGCCCTTCCTGGTAAGAGCACTGCAATGTGATACTGGAGGGGACAGCCACAACATGGGTTACTCCATGTTTACTCTGTGGCTCACCACTCATGTGCCCAGTGGTCCCTGACACAATTCTAGTTCCTTTCCTGTGCTTTCCTTGTGTCCTTCCTAGCACCAGCTCCTTCCCAGGTGTTTCTCAGTTCTTGAAAGTTTGAGGGATCCCTGCAGCAAGTTGCAGCTCCTTTAATTCACTTCATAATGAAACAGCTTGTTATGGTGCTTTGTGTCCATTACAATCTTTTATTGCTGGGTGTGCAAGGGCTGAGTTTTCTTTTGACTTCTTTGTCTACATGGGAGTTTGTAACTGTAACAAAGTAACAAAGGAGTCCCAGTAAGCTTGTCTCCACACCAGCTGAAGAATTAATGTGCAATAAAGCCTCTGATGTCTGGTGCTACTGGAGTCATGCTCACTAATCTAGGATTCTGGCTATTTCAGAGTCACCGTAACTATTACCTGTGGATTATCACTCTTCCAAGGCATAAAGAGACAACATGTAATTTCTAGTAAAATTAGATTTAATAATCGCACCTTTTATAGTCCAGAACACGCTTCAAGAATTTGAGACTTCAAAGTCCTTTTTGCCTCCATCATTTTTGAGTTGACCATAGATGTACAGAAATTGTTAAGAGAGAGTTTTAACTAGTAAGATATTGAGTGATAGAGATTTGCAATACACAGCTTTTCTAAAGGTATCTGATTCTTTAAAATCGCTGGTCTATTTTGTTTGGGAGAAGGACAATGATTAAGGTAGAAATGGAGTGAAAAGGTAGATTTTCTGATTTTTTGCAAGAGTATAAACATGATTACAGTTTCAGGGCCTTTGCTTTGCCTTATTGGGTCACATTCATAAAGGTAGTTATTTTACCTGATACATTTGAAGGTACTCCTATCTTCTGAAGGTAAAAAATTGCAGTCATCTTTCTGGAAGAAGAGTACATGTTTAAGGAAATTCCTGAGATCCTCTGGAAGAAGCCCACACTGGGTAGTTCTTAAAAATTAGATCTTAGCTGGCTTGACTCTTTCTAGAAACTGCACTTTCTCAACCATTGACAGAAACCTGGAGACCCTTTCCCCACCCTTTGGGTGTAACTCCAGCAAAGCTCACTGTGCCTGGGTCTCTCAATGGGCAATCTAGGTTATGTTGCTGTCAGAAATGGCTCGCAGGAAGTGGGGGGCATGATTAGCTTTAAATGAAGTTCTAAGCCACTGGTACATGAAATGAAACTATTTTTTTTCTCTCTCTCTCTCCTTCCCCTTCCTTTAACCTGAGTTGCTGATGTAAGTGACTAATTTACTTTCCCCTAGAAAACAAAGCAAAATAAAACAGAGAAAGGTGAAAAAGATCCTTTTGTGAAGTGTAGTGCTTCTGCTCCTGATGAAAGGGAGTCATTTGCTGCTTTCATGGTGTCAGTATTAATTTCCAAGCAGTCAAAGCCACCGCTAATTTATTTACAGAACAATCTCTTTGCCCAGGAGCTAGGCTGGTGAGGCAGTGGTTTCCAGCCTCCAGCTTTGTTTGTTGACAGGCTGATTTCCCACAAGGCCGTTTCCACCTGTGTTTCTGTTGTTTTTAGTGTGTGTCTCCCTTTCTTCTCCCCACCGCCACCGCCTCCGCCTCCCCAATGGCTGTTGAAGGCCCTTCTCATCTCCGGTCTCTCTCATCCACTTCCTCCCTCCTGCCCCAAGGACTCCTGGCAGGCCTTTGCAGTCACGCTGCACTTAGAGTCTCTGCTGGTAAAGTCCCAGGGGGCACTGCATTTCTTTCTTTCTTTTTTCCCCCCCTTTTTTTTTGTTTCAAGGACAAGATTCAAAAGAGCCTGCTCCACACAGGTTGTAAGGTGTACCTTCAGATGTGCCTTCAAATAGGGGCTGAGCAATTTGAATATTTGTGCTCCTGGAAATCAGTCTGTAAAATCGTCCCCCAACGCCATTAAATTCTGCAAAATTGCTCAGCTTTGAGGGCTTCATGGTGGGGTCCAATTTGGGGCCCTGGCACCTCGTTGCCAAAGCACTCATCCCCAAAGACACCTATAATGGAAATGGACGGAGTGGCTGATTTAGCCCTAGCTCCTTGCATATCAAAGGCAGGAAGGCGGGAGGGAAGCATCCGCAGAGCAGTCGGGATGCACCCGGCGTGCCAGGTAATATATTGAGATGTTTGTTTAAAGCACACTGCTCGGTATGCACATGTGCCTGTCTCTCTGCTATTTTATACATTATCTGCAGGGCGGCAGGTACAAGAACAAGGCATGTTTTGAAGTCAGTGGCAGTGCCACATGGGCATGGAGTGGGAAATAGGCATTATATAGCCTTTTTTCATATTACTTATTTGCTATCTCCATAAGGAATACTGTGAGACCAGAAAAGAGGTCACTGCAGTGACATAACCCACACCAAATCTTGCCACATTGGACCTAGGATGTATTTACTGATTTAAAAAATACCAGAGGTATAATCTTGTCCAGAAAATGTGCCTCGACCCTAACTCCTCAACCACTTCGTAGTATGCACAAATTGTTTTTCTGCATGTTCTTTTACAAATGTTGTCTGTCTGGATTCAGAGATTTTTTTATCAGTGTGTTTGTGTTTAAAGGGGCTGTGTTTAAAATACCCCCTCATCTCTAAAGGAAGGCGAAGGGGGGAAAAAAAAGCAGAGAGCTTTGTCCATTTGGAATTGGAGGGTAATCTGGAAAATTACAAAGAACCACAAGCCTAGCAAAGAGAATTTTGTTCTTTTCAGTGGTTAAAAAGAAGTGTAAAAAGGTTAAGACATGGCCTGTGGTTTCTGTCCCTCAGTAACGATACGATTAAACTGAAATAGGTTAACTTGGTTAACAGAATCCACTTTACCTTTCCTCCCATCCACAGATTCCTACATCTTCTCTCTTCTCCCAGTCTCTGAGGTTTGCTTACCAGGGATGTGGGACTCCTAGAGTCTAAGGGTTCAGTCATTTTTTAGTTCTTTTTCCTGAACTCTGTCACCAAAAACTCTTCTCTTTATTTTGAAAGTGGAAACAATGTCATTTCATTGCCTGCATGTGTAACTCCAAGCTGCCTGAAACAATTCTGCTCAAACTTCCTACCAACTCACCTTTGGGCTGAGACAAAATAGAGAAAGTTTAGGCCCCAGAGGACAATTTTTCAGCGAAGTTGGGAGCAGGTAGAGGCAAAGCCGAGTGATGAAACTCATCTGACAATTGTCATCTGCCCTCTTTGCATCTCCGGCCTCATTCTTCCCTGTCTCCTGGGGATGCCTTCCTTTCCTTTCTTTGTAATGTTAGCAGTCCCCCATTCCTTTCCCCTAGCCTACTTGTCCTCTGGGATGAAGAAAAGGCTTTAAACCTATAAACTGTATACATTTTCTCCAAAATCAACTTGAAACTCAGTCTAAATTGGATGGAGATGATTTGCCTATGGAAGGAGCAGCTGTGCACCCACACACTGATAGAGACGCCCCTGCTCTCAGAGGGGTTATGATTATGTGGGCTAAAAAGCTTAGATGTCTGAAGACTGGAGTTTCTTGTGTATATTTCTATGAAGACTGTTCCCCTACAGAACCATGAGGATGTGGAATGAGGCTGTTTTTCATTCCCCAACCAGTGGCTAATGCAGCTCAGAGACTGTATTTGGGAGCTAAGCCTGCATGTAGCGAATCGTCAGGAGCCCTACGGAAATGGGCAAAGCAGGTGCAGCTTTAAGACCACATTCTCAGAGGTGCGAGAAGCTGAGCTTTCCCTTTCTCTAAGCTCAGTTTTGGTTTCAAGACTGATCCCCACTGTTGAGGCAGAAACCTAATGTCTGTCAAAAGAAGTTGTTTTTTTTTGTTGTTTTTTTTTCCCCAGTTCCTTTTCCCCAAGGGTGAACTTTAATTCCAGACAATCCACATGGTTCCCAGACCTTTGGAAGATCAGCTCTCTGATCCTCCAGACAACCTTTCCTGAGCTGGATGTAGCTTGGCCATCCTTAGTTGCAATCCATGCTGGCTGCTGCTGAGACATTTCTGATTCCATCTTATCCCTCCAGCCCTGGCAATTGACTTGTCTGCTTCTGCACCACCTGTGGGCAGGAGTGCTATTCTGTCACCAGGTTTCTCCCTTGGATATGGATCTCCCGGCTGTCTGTATACATGATCTTCCCTCATTCCCTGCTGACCTTGGGGCACTCTGAGGCTCTGCCCCAGGAAGCAGAGAACAGAGCCCTCATCTGAGACCCTTGGTGTTCCTGCCTCACCACCTCTTCTCCACCTCTCTCCTCCTTGAGTCCAGAAGATCTGACTTCCATAGGAAGCCCAACTCTTCCTAAGCCTCCTTGTTGTAGTCCTGATTCCTTTCCCAAACATTTTGTTATTGCCCGCAATCCTCTTTTTCCCCTCAAGGGCACACAAGCCTGAAAGGAACTCCTTTTTTCTCAACTTTGCATCCTCTTGCAGCCATTTTTAAAATATGTGGCACAGAGCACTGTGGGAAACGTTTTGCAGAAGAGAAAATCTGGAAGAAAAAGCATGCACAGATACCATTGAACCAACTCTCCATGCTTTTTTGGATTAGCTGCAAAATCCCAGCTTACTTAACCTGTCTTTTGCCCAGAGACTGTTGAAATAACTTTTCTATAGCAGCCAATGAGAACAGTGTACATAGTTAATGCTGGCAATTAGTATTTTTTTACTAAGTAATTCCTTTTAACAGTTTTTTAGATCATGTACACAGGCAGTTGTAGTCTGTGAATTAGCACTGTGATTAAAAACACGAGCTTTGGAATCAGACCCAGTTCTGCTCTCACCTAACAGCTTAGTGGCCTTAGACAAATTAAAGAACTTCTCTAAGCTTCCGGGCCCCTCATGTGCGAACTGCTTTAGTGCTGTTAGAAAGTGTAGATGAACGAATGTGTGCAAAACACCTAGCACCTAGTAAATATTGTGTTTCCTTTACTTGTCTCTTTGACGTTAGCATTCAGCTTGTATTTCCATGAACTGCCACTAGCACATGTTTCTTCTTATGAGAAGAAGTCTGTAACATTACTGCTCAGAAAATGAAGTGGAATGGTCTGAAGTGATAGTTTATAGCCAAAATTAAAAGGTGGCAGAGAGAGAAATTCTTCTGGTCATCTCACTGGAGGAGCAGAACAATTGAGAGGAGAAACAGTAGATACATTTTAAGTTAATTTTTCTTTTTCTTTCTTTTCTTTCTTTATTTCTTTTTTTTTTTTTTTGAGATGGAGTCTCGCTGTGTCGCCAGGCTGGAGTGCAGTGGCATCATCTCAGCTCACTGCAACCTCCACCTCCCAGGTTCAAGAGATTCTCTTGCCTCAGCCTCCTGAGTAGCTGGGACTTACAGGCACACACCACCACACCCAGCTAATTTTTGTATTTTTAGTAGAGAAGGGGTTTTACCATGTTGGCCAGGATGGTCTCGATCTCTTGACCTCGTGATCTGCCTGCCTTGGCCTCCCAGAGTGATGGGATTACAGCCACTGCATCCTACCTTTTAAGTTAATTTTTCTATAACTTATATCCAATATATTTTTAAAATTTAAGACAGTTCCCAGTATAGCATATTAATAGGTGTAAGAAGATAAATAAGATAAAGTTTGGAATTATGAGAATTGACACTGAAGAGGAGATGCTGTTTGCTCAAATTTTGTGGTTAAACTTCAGACTTTCTCCTGAGCTCCCTAGAGGCCAAAGTAAAAAGGAAAACATAATGTGTAGTTTGTATTATTGAAAGGGAGAGGCACATCAAAGAAGGTCAGAATGATATCAGGGAAATGAGAACTTCTTCCTCTTCTTCTTGACCTTGTTATTATGTTGTCAATCTGTGGACTGGAGAGACTAAGAGAAATCAGATAGGAAGTGGCATAGAAGACAGACTAGAGAATTAAGTTTCTCTCTCTAAATGAACAAAGACTCACTCAGAAAAACTCTCCCTAGATCACTTAAAAGGAACAGAAAAGAAAAGGAAGTTGCCGGCTTGACAGAGCCTCAGAATATCCCCTGAAAGCTCTGGAGGCCCTATCTGGCATCACGACCTCCATAGCAGCCCTTGCCACTGCCTTTGCATTAGAGGTGCAGCCTCTGGGAAAACCCTGCCAATCACCTTGTAGTACCAGCCAGTCCTGGGAAATTAAATTATAGCTCTTGATCCACCTGGGCAAGTGGTAAGTCTCAATTCCTCTGTGTAATGTAATAATCACAGTCCCTGCTCTTCTCTACTCCCAGAGTAGGTATTCACACATAGGATCCAGAAACTTAGAGAAGTCTAATTTGCATAAGGCCACTGAGCTGTCAGGTGAGAACAGAATTGTGTCTGATTCCAAAACTCATGTTTTTTGTTGTTGTTGTTTGTTTGTTTTTTGAGACAAGATCTCACTCTGTCACCCAGGCTGGAGTGCAGTGGTGCAATCTTGGCTCACTGCAACCTCCATCTCCCAGGTTCAAGTGATTCTCCGGCCTCAGCCTCCCATGTAGCTGAGATTACAGGCATTCACCACCACACTTGTCTAATTTTTTTTCCTTTTGTATTTTTACTAGAGATGGGGTCTCACAATATTGGCCAGGCTGGTCTTGAACTCCTGGCCTCAAGTGATCCACCCATCTCGGCCTCTCAGAGTGCTGGGATTACAGGCGTGAGCTACCGTGCCCAGTCCAAAGCTCATGTTTTCAATCACAGTGCTAATTTACAGAGTATAACTGGTCATGTAAATGATCTAACAGACTGTTAAAAGGCACTGTTTAGTATGAAAGCACTAATCTTCAGCGTCACTATTCCCCCAAATACTTCCTAAATATCTGTGTCATACCAGGCACTGTATTATGCACTGAGGATATAACTGTGAACAGTATAAACATTGTTTCTACCTTTATCATTACCTGAGTTCTAGCGGGAAGTACAAGTAAACAAGTAAATGGAAAAATAAAATTATCAGAGCTAGAGATAAGTACTAGAAGAAAGAAACACAGGTCTTAGGGTAGAGAATATCAGGATCAGGAAAGGATTCGTGTTTGGGAGATTCAGGAATTGTTCATTTGAGAAACTGACATGTGAGCCAAGACCTGAAGGAGAAGTTACCAGACATACAAAGAAAAAGAATAGACCCCTCCGGACAGAGGAAAGAGCATGTGCAAAGGTCCTGAAGTGGGAAAGATCAGGGCATACAGAGGGGACATGAGTAGGTGGGAGAGTGGTATAAGACGTGCTTGGAAAGATAAGCAGGGCTCTTATCATTGAAGGCTTTGTGGCTATGAGGAATGGCAGGTGCTTCATTCTAAGCGTGATGGGAAGCTATTGAAGGAGATGGAGCATTACATAATCTTATTTGTGATTTAGGAAGACCACACTTACTGATAATGGAGAACAGAACAAGAGATGCAAAGAGGCAGTTAGCAAATGCGTCACCATTTGTGTTTGCTGAGATGGAGGTATTTCCTAGCTTCCAAATTCCTGCAGGACATCTCATTTCATCAGATGGGGAGAATACTAAAAAGAAGGAGTCTAGGTTTGACTGTTTGCTGGTTGTTTTCTCCTAATCCCTCCAGGAAATTCCATACATATATTACTGGGTGAACCATGAAGTTGACCTCACAAATGAGGAATTACATGAGCTTTCTTAAGATGACATATGCTAATATTTCTTTGCTGTTATTGTAGGAGTACCCCTCAATGAGAAGAGGACATTTGCCTTTTTATTCCACTTCTCAACTTTAAAAATTGCCTTTGCCGATCTTTATTTGCACTGACCCAGTAACTAGAGAAGTACAGAG
The DNA here is from genome assembly GCF_003255815.1 of Theropithecus gelada. NCBI lineage: Eukaryota > Metazoa > Chordata > Mammalia > Primates > Cercopithecidae > Theropithecus > Theropithecus gelada. Next base: position 155,250,319 of record NC_037673.1, read on the forward strand.
AGAGAGAAACAGTCAACTCTTGTGCTGGGAATGGGGGTGCTGAGACTTGTGCAAGCTCTGCTCTTGCTGCGTGATGTTAGGCAAGATGCTTCCCCTCCCTGACTCTGCCTTTTCATCGTGTACGTGAGGGCATTCGAAAATAATCTCTAAGCTTATACCTTTATCTCCTAAGAGTCTATAACTCTTTAGTGTTGGGTTAGAGCAATGCAGAAGAGGTCAATCATTAGCTGCTGATTTTTCCGAGTGGCAGCCTGGTAGGAAATAGTATTGTGATCCTTTTACTACATTTTGTGGTTCCTTTACCTGTAAATGCATTTTTCAGTTTAACATGTTGAAAACTCCATTTGGAAGCAGGCAGTTTTCATCTGCTTCCTCTCCACCCCCAGATGGACTGAGCTAAGGTGTCAGAGGGTGATGGCACAGGCCACAGTCACTGCTTGGGTTGCTGCATGGCCTGGCATTCTGAGGCTAAGCATGTCGTTGTGCTGGCTCTCCCCAACACCACATTAGAGTACAGATATCTCTTCAATATACCAATTTCCTTTCTTTTGAGTATATGCCCAGTAGGGGGATTGCTGGGATCATATGGGAACTCAATTGTTAGATTTTGAAGAACCTCTAAACTGTTCTCCATAGTGATTGAACTAATTTACATTCCCACCATTCTGTGTGGGTTGCTGGTTTCTCCGTTCTGCTGGATACCTCCTGGATAATGTGATCAATGGCATGGGTTCTCTTGCTGTTCCCACTGCCCACAAATCAAGCTCTTAATAGCCCAATAAAATCATGAGATTCAGGCTAAAAAAGTGATTGCATTGCTCAGATGCTAATGAGACACATATATCTGAAACAACTGATTAAAGACTGTGGAAAGGAGGTCTCGGCACAACATGTGGGGTGGCTAATTTACAAAGGCGAGGAGCATTCCAGATAACAGAATGTCAGCCACCTTTACTTCCAAGGAGACGTATTTAAAATAGGCTGATTTTTCTTACATATTTTCCCATGAATGATTGGGACACCAGTGCGGTGAGTAAAAGCAAGATGGCTGAGTAATTCTCCCATCAGGGTCCTTCTGTCTGCCAGGCTATAGCCAACAAATGTTCCAACTTGGCAGGTCAAATGTCTCCAATACATTTCTAGAATGTGTTGTGCAGTCGATAATAAATAAATGCTAAGATGTGTGATTACATAATAATAGCCACATTCATTCACCTGTCTATCAAAGGAGCCATATTTGAGTTTGAGTTCCCTTCCCCTGGGCCCGTGGAGTGAAGATGGAGCATTAGCTTGTCGTCTTCAACATTCCTAGCAACCCTGGGCTAAGTGCACTGGGGTGGAATGCAGTCCCTTTTGCTTAGTAATCCATTAGCTAATGGGTGTGAGCCCGTCAATTTTCTATTTATTCCTTAAACCATTAAGGTTTACCTGCTGTGTGTGAGACTACACTTGACAAAAAAGAGTGATAGTTGAAATAAAATAAATATCAAGCCTTACGAGGTCTGATGAGTATTGCTTCCACCATAGCGGGTTTCATGGAAAGGTAAAGGTGAACCAACTCTTACAAGTTGACACATGGCATTCTGGGCAAGAGGAGGCAAACAGAACTCTGCTATGTTTCAGTCCAGAGGCATTCGCCAGTGGAGGGGTGTTGTTTGAGGACTGCCATCCAAGTGCCCTCAGTATTTGTCAACGATGCCTGCCTGAGTCTCTTGGAAGCTAGTATCTTTCCTCTCTAGATAAAACTCAAACTCCTGACTGGCCTACACAAGGCTCTGCATAGTCTGGGCCTTGCGGCATGTCTGGCTTTATCTTTCACCTCTCTTTCCCTTGCTCTACCCACACTGATCTTTTTCAGGTCCTTTGTGTGTGATATTCAATCTCCCATTAGTGTTTTTCTTGCCTAACTCATCCTCCAGATCTCAGCTTGAACTCCATTTTCTCCGGGGAAGACATCCTTGATCACCCAAGCAGGGTCAGTCTCTAACTCAATACTCTCTTGGTTTCCTGTCCTCCAAACTAGCCCTCAAAACACCTTAATATACTGTAGTTACATAAATGTCTGATCAATGTTTGGCTGTCTCACTAGGTGGAAAGTTCCTTGAGGGCAAAATCCACCTCTGGCTTTGCTCGCTATGGTTTTCCCAGCACTTACCATAATACCTGTTGAGTGAAGAAAGGAATCAATCTTGAGAGAGCTCCATGTTGAGGACAAATGTGGAGGGACAATGAGGGCTCCTGAGAACTAAACCTTGGCATTTATTGGGTTTTATTCCTTATAGGTGAGGTTTACTGTGTCGTATTTCCATGATTATTTACAATAAATTTTATTTTGCTTGATATAGACAGCATTATCTACAGTGAAAACATTTAAGATAGGTATACTGGAAATAATACTGTAGTACTGCTCATCATAACTCAGGCAGAAAGTGTTTTCTGTCTCCTGGATTACTTGGTTACTTAGAGTTACTAAGTTACTCTGAGTTACTCAGAAATGGCTCCACTTGCTGATCTTATTCAGATATAATTAATTGGAGCACATATAGGTTTCCCAATGAGTTGTAACTATCCCAGGTCAAGATGCCCTTTACACAAATTATATCAGTGTTTTGAGGCACTATTGAAGGTAAAAATCAAACATTTTCATAATATCCCCAGTACAACCTGTGATTACAAAAATTATAGAATCCTTGAGAGGGAAATCAAAGGGCATCTATTCAGTATTACTAGGTGCAAGAAACAGTTCCAGGATGCTCAGATATGGCAATAAATAAGAATGCTTGCAGATAAGCAAATATGCACATAAAATAATTCCAGAGAGGGAAAAGGGCTATGAAGAAAATAGAAAATGGTGACGTTAAAGAAGGCGACATGAAAGGGACTGTTTTAATTGGGTGTTCAGAGTCAATTATGTTCAGATGGTCCAAATTCTGTCCTAGAGGAAGAATCAGTATGTCAGCTATTACCACAATAATGCTGCCATACCAAAGCCATACTAAGCAAGTCACATGGCTTCCATTCACAGTATATCCATTTTCATTCCATTGGTCCAAGTAAGTCACGTGGCTAGCCTGACATCAGTGGAGTGGGGAACTACATGCTTCACCCTAATTCTGCTTCTTTGAAGTGGATCCTTACACAGTTGTTTTCCACAGGTCTTGGCTCTGCCCTCTGGGGACCCTTTCTTTATTTTACCCTTAAGTGAAATAAAATTTTAATTTAGGTACCTCAGGCTCCTACGTGATCTTTCTAGGATCCCTGTGTCCATTTGGAAGAATCGACTAGGCTCTACTTCAGTCCTTTCAGAGATCTTACCAAAGGGCGTGATGGCCATACTTTTTATTTGGAATATGCTCCTAGGCTGTATCTGAAGGGCCATGTCCTTGTTTTGGTCATTGCCCACAGACTGTATTTTATTTAAGGATATTTCACTGGATGAAAAGTCTGGAGAGGAGAAACATTATCATTTGCAGGTGTAGTATGTCCCAGATTTTCTGAGTTCTCTATGTACTTTCTAAACTATATTCGTAAACTGGACAGCTCTCTTCTGAGCTCATCTATTTTATGTAGTACCTTATCAAGTGTGGCTACCTACAGCCAGTTCAGGCTTTTAATATTCTATGTCTAAGTTCAATAGGTACATGTCTTCCTTTCCAGATGAGCACAGGTACTACTTTTACTAAATGTTTCACCATTGAGTGACACAACTCACAATTTTTCTAAACTACTATTGTTTCCTCAACACTCACCACTGAGTTTGAAAACATCTTTTCAGGTTTTTCTTAACAACCATGCCTACTTCTAGGTTTCTATTTCAGTCTCAGTCAGCTATTGCCACAATCATGGCATGCAATATGTCACCTCATAGCTCAAGAATTAACAGTAAGTGTTAATTCTCCAGCTTGCGGATTTGCAGGGCAGTAGGTCTGAGGAACGGCTGATATTGCAGGCATGGCTGGGTGATTGCTCCCAGTTGAGGGGCAGCAGAGCTTAGCTCCAGGATGTCACTGTGCTCATATCTGTTTTATGTGTGGACATTTCAGATCTCAGGTTGGAGTTTCAACAGCTTCCATGGGAAAGCCCTTCTCGTGGCCGATCTCTGGAGTGTAAGAACCAGGACAGACTTCACAGTCGCATCTAAGACTTTTGTCAGTATCTTACCACCTATTCCCACAGGCTATAGCAAGTCCATGGCCAATCCCAGCATCAGTAAGATGAGATGTCCAATATCTTGCCAGTTTCTCTCACAGGACTCTTCCCAATGTGTAATTACATGCGAAGTTACTAATTTGCTTTTGGTTTTATACTGGATGATTGTGTACATCCAATGGCTCTCACACTAGCTCCTAGGTCAACAACTGGCAGATAGTAGCCACTTAACTATCTGGGTAAGTGATAAGTTATTTCATGAGATTTCTCATTCTGAATGCAAATGTTGACTCCTAGCAGTCCAACTTGTAAATGAATTCATCATACCTAAATTACACCTAATCTCATTTCACTGAAACCTGTTACATTTATATTTTTTAATTCCGAAGGGGCTTAGTAGGATCTTGCTACTAAGTGATGTTGGCGCATAGGAAATATTTCTTTTTTTTTCTCCTTCCCTGTGCCCCTACATTACCCACCTCTCATCTTTATCCTCTTCCCCAACAGCAGTGCTAAGCCTTTGCCCTGCAAATTTATTGCCTAGAATCTGCTTCCTTCAGCACATGACAATATTCAGACTGATTCTTTATTTTATTTTTATTTTCCTTTTGTCTGGAGTTCCCGGGTACCTTCCCTAGTACTATGCAATATAGAAATATAATAAAAATAAATGATTTGAAGGAGAACTGTTGTTTTGCCTGTGCTTATGACAAGCGTCAGCCACAAACCATCTTTTGGATCCATGTGGAAAGTATTGGGCAAGTCTCCTCCCCGTGTTAAAGGAGGAGTCTGATCTGATCTTCAGGGTGGCACTGTGAATGTTAGGGATACTATACAGTTAACTTTCAAGAAGCATCAAGAATTTGCAAGAGTTTTTTTTTTTAATCAAGAAGTCCATCATAATGTTGAGTACAATATCAAAAAATATGAGACAACCTAATGTCTATTGTTTTGAGATCAGCTGAATGTGTTAGGATACACACACACATGACTTGGAGTTGTGGAATGGAATAACAATTTCTGATATTGACAGAGTGGTTAATATGTCCTGGGCACTGAATCACTCCATATGTGACTTATTTAACATCATCTTCTTAGATACCTTTCCACATAAATACTCTTGTTGTCACTTAAAAAAACGAGATGAGTAACTGAGGGCTATAGAATTTGAGTGATTTAAGTCATTTCCATAGATGCAAATTATTGCATCAATGCATTCCATAGATATACTAACTACTGTATTTATAGGCATTAAATAAATTACCTTTAAGTTCCAGTGGGGATCCTCTGTTCTTACGCAGGGTTGGTGAGCAATTCTATTTCAGCAGATGATTTCTCCCATATCACATGGCTACTGTGAGAAGTTAACAAACACGTTTCCATAGTTAATAGTATATCCGCTCATCTAAAAGTAGCTGAGTGTGGTGGCTCATGCCTGTAATCCCAGCACTATGGGAAGCTGAGGTGGGAAGATCACTTGAGCCCGGGGGTTTGAGACTAGCCTGGCAATATCGTGAGACTTCATCTCCACAAAAAAAATTGCTTTTTTAATTGCCTGGATATGGTGGTACATGCCGGCAATCCCAGCTACTTAGGGAGCTGAGGTGGGAGGATTGATTGAGCCTGACAGGTTGAGGCTGAAGTGAGACATGATTGTATCATTGCCATTTCAGCCTGGGAGACAGAGTAAGACCCTGTCTCAAAAAATAAAATAAATAATAATACATAAAAGTAAGCCCTCAATAAGGGATGATAATTGCCATTAGTATTGATTTCCTGCTTAGTTTTACTCTTCTTCTGGGCTCACCTTAAGTTTGATAAAGTGAATTGGCATTGTACTGGACACAAAGATGTTCTATAATATTCTGTGTTTGTGGAGAATAGGAGGCTCACTGTTGCCCTTTTCAGTTGGGCACTTTGAGCTGTAGTGGTTTGTAGGGCATGTGGTTGTAGGGTAGGAATGTTTTCCTTTGGATTCTAAAGAAGCATGTCGGGAGCCCCAACCTTTCCTCTGATTATGGCTATCTAAAGGGTTGAAGAGAAGCTGACTATGTCCCTAAAATTCCATACAATAGATTTATGGGTCAGGTAGGCATTGGGGGAAATGGAAGGAGAGGGGCATTGGAAGAACTAGGATGCTGGTTCTGCTTTGAGAGCTACCAGTGAGCACAATACTCTTCAGCACTGATGCAGAGACAAAAGTGAAGGAAGTGATGATTGAAAGCAGAAAAAGAGAAAATGAGAGAAGGAAGGAGATGAACTGAGAAGGAGAAGAATTCCCCAGGGGAAAATAGATGGTGCCAGCCCTCTAGCCTTCTTTATGTTCTTCCCCTGTGGGATGACCTGTCATCTCTATCTGGAATACTTGCTCCTCTTCACTCCCAACTCTTCCTTGCTGACTTGACTCACTTTCTCCAGGTCTTCTCTCAAACATAACCAAATCAATGTATTTGCTGTATGTGCTCATGGTTCCCTGTGCTTGCCCCTCAAAGTAGAACAGATCTGGGATTATTCGTATTACTTATTTTTAGAGACAGGATCTTATTCTGTTGCCCAGGCTGGAGTGCAGTGGCATGATCATAGCTCACTGCATAGCTCACTCAAACTCCTGGACTCAGGTGATCCTCCCGCCTCTGCCTCCTGAGTATCAACAAGGGAATGGACTCTCCCTCCCACAGCCTGCCAAAAGGAATCACAGTTAACCAGTACTGTATCTACCGTTTTTTTCCCTGCTCTGCTAAAGAGGAAAGATGTTCTTGCTGGAAAAGAGACTTGCTAATGTTGGAGCATAGAGAATGATCCCCCAGAGTATGGTGCTTTGGCATGCCGAACAGGATTTTTAAAATTGTGAAGGCCTTAGAAGCTGCCTCAGAAGCCAAAACTTTCTAACTTTATCTATTTGTTCCCCTCCCACCCCACATCCCCTACAAGCACAGGGGGGGATTTTCTCTAGAATTTTCTTATCTGACTAAGGAAACTTCTTTCCAAAAGAAATGCAGTTGTCTTAAGACCCACCTGCCTAGGAATCTCATCAAATAACCAGGAAAGATTAACCACCAGAGAAGAGAAGAGGCTAAAAGTCATCACCATGCCCAGGCAGATCTTTATCTCCTCTTCTGAGGGCAGCTCAGAGAGATTATCTGGGAGACCTTATCTGCACAGTAAGGCAACCTTTGTTCACAATGCAGTTTTGCCCCTCACCTTCCAGTAAATTGCAGTTTTATAAGACAATCAGTTACAAGATAATGTCTGCCTCCCCAGTCTATTCATTTTCCCTAAAAATTATTTACTGTCCTCGTAAGATTACCCATAGTCCTTCATTTCCCTATCCCCTATGAAGAGGGTATTTAAGCTACAGCCATCTGGCCCTTCTTTGAGTCTCATATTTGCAGAGCTCCAGGGTCCCTGTGCAAGTAACTAAGTTTGTATGCCTTTTCTCCTATTTGTCTGTCTGTGGTCAGTCATTTCAATGAACCTTCAGAGAAGGTGGAAGAGAAGTTTTCTCTCTGCCCTTACAGTAAAAAATAAAACAATAAGAGAGATGGAAGAAGAGGGAGAAGGCAGAAAGAGAAATCATAGAAACTTAGAATAGAGCAGGGGTTTTTTGGTCAGATGGATTGGAGAAAGTAGTATCTGGCTAAGATGAGAAGTGAGGGAAAAGATAACAGAGGAAAGATCACTTTACTAGGTATTATTGTGGGCTTTATATTTAGATTCCTTTAAGAGCTTTTGATGGGTCTAAATAAGGAATTTGGTTCCCTTTTAATTAATTTTGGCTGTTGAGCTAGGCTCGACTTTATGCAGAGATAGAGTCACATGCTCACTCAGATATGTTAGGGTTACAGAGCATTTTATCATAGTATGTAATTATATGTTTGTGTGATTGAGTCATGTCTCTATCCTCCTTAGGTGTAACAATGAAGGAAATAGGTCTATTTAAGACATAAATCATATTCCCAGCCCTTAGCACAGAACTTGACACAAAGATGTTCAGTAAGGAGATACAGTGTAAATAAATGCTTCGGAGAAGGCCATTGGTAATGCCTGTTTCTCATTCATTTCTCCTTGCTTTCCTGGCAGAATCCCATCCATATCAATGTTATTGAATGAATCGCCCTCAATGGGTTTCCTTCCTTTGTGTTGACATTTCATCAGGGTCTTTGTGGAGTACTAAATTTTCCTTATAAGATAATTCCCAGTGCAGGATATTTCCTACAGAAGGCCAACCACCAGGCCTGTGGTTAATGCCAGGGCCCAGAACGTTTGTTCTTAATATAGAATGTGAAAATTCTACAATCAGTGGGAAAAATGTATGCTAAGTAGATAAAAATCAGTCCCACTGCAGCATAACTCTCCAGAGAGAAGAGATAAAACTGCTTGATGCTTAAGTTAAAAAAAAAAAAAAAGTAACAAAGTGTTTCCAGCTCCGGAAACTGAATTTCATTCCTAATGTAAATACACAAGCCTCTGGAGAAGAGGATTATATTTGGAAGAGGGAAGGGAAGCAAAGGCAATTTGAGAAAGGGACTTCTTTCATGAGCGCCAGAGCAAGGAAACAGCTCAAACAGAGACATCAACCATTTCTTTACCAGCAGTCACAAAACTGAGCTTTATCTTGACTTTTTCATCTCCCTCAAACCCGACATTGAATCAGTCACCAAATCCTGATGGTTCTATTGCCTAAATATTTTTTTAATCCTATTTTCCTCCTTTTTCTTCTCCTACTCCAAGTTGTTCATTCCTTGCTTGGACAACTGCAATGGCCTCCTAATGTCCTCTATTTTCCCTCTGTCTCCTTCCGACTTGTTCTTTTTGTAGCAACCAAGATGATACTTCTAAAATATAAATTGAGATCCCTTGTTTACAACATGGAAGACTCTCCACTCTTCATCATTACAATAAACATATATTGTAATATGAATAATGAGAAAGTATAAATGAAGAAGAGAAGATAGCAGACGTAGACAACTCTTTTGAGATTTGCTATTAACAGGAGCAGGAGGACTGTGGCTAGCTTACAAGCCAAGTGAGGTCAAATCTTTTTTTCCTCAATGGGATCACATTTGTAAGCTGGTCTGAATGTAACATTGAGGAAAGAGAATGTAATGGTTCTGGAGAGAGAGGAGATAATCTCGGGAGCAAAATTCTTGATGACATGAGTGATTTTGGAGCGTGCTAGGGCAGGTGTGGCTCTGAGCATGGTGTATTGGAAAGGGTCCACTTCACTGAAAGTGTACTTAAAAATGGATTCATTCATAAGGGTCTTTCTGCAAGGCAAACAGAGTTGTTGTTGTTGTTGTTTTTAAAAACTGACCTATACTTGCACATTGAATACAGCTACTGCAGAAGACGGGATTTTTTCCCACAAGCACATGATTCCAATTTTCCATATTCCTATTTGGATTTATGGTAATAATTTTTTTTCTCATAGAGTCAGCTGCCAGGGCATTGACCAGCACCTGCCATGACCTACTTTCCCTTATATGTTTGGAGAACTCTTATCCTATAGAACACCACTGGAGCATCCTCTTCTTTGCAGTCTTCCTTGATCTTCAGGGAGAGGACACATCATTATGACTCTCAAATCAGGCTGTGTGAACATCACCGTTTGTAACGTATCTTTTGGTCAGAAGTCTGAAACTGACACCCTAGGGGATTCTGGACTTTGTTTGGCCAAGCCAGTGTTTTTAAAACACTGTTTTTAGATAAGTTGCCAACATTTTAAAAATGAAAATTTTATGCCAAATTTTTAAACAATCTAGTAACATATCTGGCATTCTTGAGAAATGAAAGATGGGCAACACTGGGTCTATCCACATTCTCACATGGGAGCAATCGCCTGGAGCAAGTGGGATTCTCACTTTGGACAGAGCATGCACTTGCCAGTAGCCCCAGCCCTCCCACTGTCCAGTTGTTTTTACCTCTAGTTCACCCCCTTGTTTTGTTTTGTTTTTTTTTGTTTTTTTTTTTTTTTTTTTGAGATGGAGTCTCACTCTGTCGCCCAGGCTGGAGTGCAGTGGTGCTGTCTCGGCTCACTGCAGGCTCCGCCTCCTGGGTTCACGCCATTCTCCTATCTCAGCCTCCCCAGTAGCTGGGACTACAGGTGGCTGCCACCACGCCCAGCTAATTTTTTTTTTGTATTTTTAGTAAAGCCGGGGTTTTACCATGTTAGCCAGGATGGTCTCGATCTTCTGAGCTCGTGATCCACCCACCTCGGCCTCCCTAAGTGGACAGGCATGAGCCGCTGCGCCTGGCCCACCCCCTCATTTTTGCGTAGCCCCTATGAACAAATACGGGGCTGTGAGTTTATAAGCCTCAACAGAGGCCCTACAGGCAGGAACTATGGCCCATTTGCTTAGTGTACCTGGTAGCTAGTACAGTATCAAGCACATGGTAGGTGCTCAGGACATGTTCTGAATTGAACTCCCAAGCCCCACAAGTCTCATTGTGTACATCTGCACACTCCACTCACAGAGTCTTTCTGTTCCTAAATGTACCTTATGTGCCCCAAAGCTCAGTGTTCTTACACCTCCCTCCTTTCCTCTGCCTAAGGTGCCAGGCCCACCAGGTTAGCTCCTGCTGAGCCTTATATACCTCAGCTCAAATGTCACTTTCTCTAGGAGCCTTTCCCAGCACTTCAGGTTAAATCAGATCCTGCTGCAATGTACCTTCAGAGCATTCTAGACACTTTCTTCATTACCATTATTAGTTTGTTACAGGTATTTGAGTGGTTGCTTAACGTTCATTTGCCCCACTCAAGTATGAGCTCCAGGTGGGTATAACATCACCGTGGCCCACTGATGTATCCACCATGTCTTGCCTAGTACCAGAGGCATAGGAAACACACAAAGTTTACAGGCATGAGTGAATACATGAACGATCGAGTGAATGAGCACTTCCAAGAGGTAGCCCCTAAAGATCGTAGAGGCCAGCGTGTCAGAGGTATGGACATCAGCTGTGCTCTGTGAAGCATTGTGGCACACCTGTCACAGCCTGACCAACCATTCTAGCACAATTCGAATATAAGTGTGTGTTTTCTGAGATGGTGTGCATCCTGAGGAGAGGGGCCTCTTCAATCTTTATCTTCTGCATCTAATATAGGAAACTATATCAAACACAGAATTCAAAAGAAACATATATTGAATGGCCAAACTTTTCAGCAAGAATTCTGTTTCTTTAAAAATGATGGCAGCTTCTCTAACTTATATATCACACTCTTTCATTACTCAAATCGGGCTTTATTCCAAAGCCGAAACAGTGCTCACCACACTTGACTGTGTTGCTGCCATCCTATCAGCTCTGGCCATCAAGTTTCTGTTGGTCTACAGCCTATTTGCTGAGTTTTTGAGGCATTTTACAAGTATCATTAACCTCATCATGTTCAAAAACTGTAAAAGTAGGAAAATCATTGAGTGTGCATTTAAAGAGATTCATGATTATGATGGAATTCAAAGTGAAACAATTTTACATGAGTATGTACCTATCTGGTATTTGTGGAATGTTTCACTCCTGTCCAATAGGAGAAGTACCTTATTCATGTGGGGTTAAAAAATATTGATCACAGAAGGCTCAGTTCACACATGCCTCCTCCTCAATGAGCCAGGGCACATAATTAGTTGACCAGAAGACTTGCTGGGATTAATTAGCACTGCGTGTGAAAAGCTTGGTTCAGACTTGTAGCACGAAGGATAGGGGTTCTAGAATGGCCGCTTCCTAGATTCACAATTCAATCACGCAGGAGGATCTCAGTGCTTGGCTGCTGAAGTTGGGGGCTCTTGGCTCCTCTGTGGACCAGTGCGGGCATGTGCACGTCCAGCTACCGCCGGCAGAGGGCAGCAGTACGCTGCGCGTGTTTAATTTGCATCCCAGATTAGCAAATCCCCAAGGACCTACATAAGAAAGAGGGTGTCCCAGGACTACCCTAATTCCTTTTCACTGGGTGTCAAGACTGATCTGAGTCATTGCAAACACAGACCTTTTATATTATGTTGGACTTTGGCTCATCTGAAATAGAGAAATGAATACACAACTAGGAGCTGCCATCACAGACAGGAAGTAACTTTAATTAAATATTGTGAAAGTTGAAAAGTTTTTACAGCTTGAATTTTTGCAAAAAAAAAAAAAAAAATTATAACAATCTCTACAGTAGTTAGGTTCTCTAACAATTGAACTGTACAGTGTGTGTCTATTCAAAAACTTTTGATAAGAAGGTGAAAGGTTAGTAGATTTAGAGATGACTTCATTTAAGCTGCATCCTAGTACAATGTGAGGCCAGGGCAATGTTATGCAATCCAGTCATCCAGAAGCTGTATTTTTCCCCCAACACTGAAATCTTAATTTAATTCTTCATTTCATTTTCTTCTTAAAGCCATATTCTGTATTTAGGGGAACATCTTTTATTTGTGAAACTTTTCTGGAGAAGAAAGAGGATCAGAGGGCCAGAATGTCTTTTCATCTAATCAATAGAAATAGAAGCAACAAAACACAAATTATACACATTTTAAAGGCTCTTTGGACTTTCAAGAAGAGTTCTAACCACATCACATGGCTGACAGATGGGTAGCGTCTGTTGTCAAGGTCTAAGCCGGACACCTTCCCGACTGACCGTTCATTCCTTCAGAAACAGCTAAGGGGCTCACCAGACAAAATATGGCTTTAACTTGTGTACATCTTCAGGCCAGCGCTTACTACGCAAATTCAGATAACCTTTCTGAGTACCGAGAAGCAATGCGTCCACCTTGCTTACGTTTTCCAGTTTTTAAATTATTATTAGTCATCATTATTATTTCTCACCATGAAAAATCAGCTTTCCTCCCTCCCTTACCCTCCCACAACTCCCCTCCCCCACCCACCCCAACCCATAAAAATCGCACTCTGACAGTCTAGTGAAAACCATTGCAAAATCCATATGGGGGCATGCACAGTTGCAGCATTGTTGTAAATGATTTCTTGCTCTACTAGAAAAAGTTACATTGTCTTAAGGTAACAAAACAGTTCTTTTGTGCTTTTCGATTTGTTTTTTTTTTTTTTTCTTTTTTTCTTTTTCTTTTTTCTTAGAATGTTCGTGATGACTGACAGTTCTGGTGCACAGTTACAATGTACAAGTGAAATGAATATGATTTGCATTGTTAAGGCATCCAATCTGCTGGTTTATATTTATGTGAAAGACAGAGGAAATATACAAGCAGACTTAAGAACGAAAGTATGTTCATTGATTTCTATGAAGTTTCTCCCTAGAATTTAATGCACAAAATGCGTCACTCCAAAGGGAGATATTCCATGCATATTAATAGAGTAAAACAGCATTAGGGTTGTTTTGTAAGTTTCCAAAGCAAAGGATACATTTTTTTTTTAAATCTACTGAACTAAATACTACAAGAATAATATGCTACTATTTTTTTTTTTTGCCATATATTGGAAAAAACTTCTTAACTTACAAATAATACAAAAATAGACAATGACTTTTGGGTGGAAATTAAAAAAAACTGAAGCATGGTTTATAACAATACTAAAAATAACTATAAATGAAATGTTTAAAAATCACATTGAAACAGCTAATACAAGTGTAGGTGACCAAACAAATACGCACTTTTCACATAGCAAACATACACAATAAAATAAATTGGGGGTGGGAGGAAGAGGAAGAAGGGAAAAGCAATGTACAAATTCGAAAGATAAATACATTATTTATATGGATATTTTACAAAATCCCCTTTAAAACAAAAAGCCTTTTAATTAACTTTGCAAGTATGTGCAAGCTAAAGGTAGTGAGCTTTTTTTTTCTTTGCAAAATATGCAGTAAAATCTTTTTGTGATATTGAAAAAAATGTCTTAAGACATTAAAATGTATAAATAGAACAACAACTTTGGCAAAAAAAATCACAAAAAAAAATCTACAGTATTTATAACTACATACAAAAACACAAGAGCAAAGAAAAAAATATCAGGCAAATGCATCCTCAGAGCTTTGCTGCATCTTTGCTATTAACTGTTATTTTTAAGAACACTTCCCAGATAACGAGAGCAAAAATTCCCATAGAACAGAAAACTATGTTTTGGAGGTCTCAACCTTCTTTTCCTTTCCCCCGTTCCCTTTAACTCTTAATTCCAAAGCACTTAACCTGTTGTTTTAATCTATTATTTTACAAATGGTAAGGGTCACTGATAGAGGCAGTATCTTGAATGGGAAAATCGAAATACCTGCCACGTTGCTTTTGTCAACTTTTGGAAGATAGGTATGAAGTCGGCATTTAGGACGAGTAAACTTTAAACTTGCAAATGGGGGAGTGTACGTGAGGTTTTGGCTTGTTAACTGGAGGGCAGAGTGTGGAATTCTGTGCCTGGACCCTGTTTCATGAAGTCTCAAAGGAGATTCTCACACAGTATGTGTGCCACCAAGCTCTCGAGAGGCCATCGGCTTCAGAAGAAACTGACTTAAGTAAAAGGAGAGAATGAGATCAGATTTAAATATGCAGTTTTAACAATCTGTCTAGAGGCACTGGATTTTCGAGTAGAGGGAAAAATGTGATCACTTACATCGTGTTTTAACTTTCCAGGCTGCATTTATTTACACAGTTACTTAAGACAACAATACAAAAGAGAGAAATAAGCTTGCACTGCTAAGGGGTGGCATGTTAAGTTAGATATTGAAAATGCACTGTCTGAGCTAACTACCATTTGATATGCTTTAAGGCGCAAAAGCCGACCCTTAGTTTTTCTAAAAAATCTAACTGGCATTCCTATTCTGTCCCATACAAGCTTTTTTTTTTCTTTTTTTCTTTTCTTTTTTTAACTTTTTTGTAAATATCACCACTTCATTCTTCCTTTACACAGCTTTAAAAACATCATAAATTAAAACATGAAGTCTTATTTATAGTGTCCCTTGTATAGAGCTTTACGGTTTATAAAAGACAAATGATTGCAGAATTAAGCTTAAAAAAAAAGAGAAAAAGTGGATTTGCTTTTGTCAATACAGAATAAATATATCCCCCAAATACTTGGGAGGTACAACTTTAACCAACACTCTGCACTTGCAGATCCCTCTTCCAATTTCAGTATTTGCAAGGTCGGTGATTTTGTTTAAAAATCTGCAGTTATTGTGATTCCTCTTAAAAAGGCCTGAGTTAAAAGTTCCACTCTGGGACTTGTATCAGATTACTCTCTGTAGCAGAATCCAACCTCTTCATTAATACAATTCTTCAAGGCAATTCTTTCACATAGGAGGAACAATCATGCCAGATATCGCTATGGAAAGAGAAGACAGAAGTCAATGGTTTTTTTTTTTTTTTTTTGCATCCAAACTTCTCACTGAGAAAAGTAATAAAGATTAAAAAAAAAAAAAAAACAAACCCCACACACAACTATGTTGTTTAAAGATTAACCACAAATTTGCTCTCATCTTCTCTGGAATGAGTTTTCGTTATAAAATATACGTGTGCTTTATTAAAAATTATAATAAATCAGCATGGGCATGTGTCTTTAAAAGAACAAAATATCCTAAACATCCCTCCAAATCTGATTTCAATTTTAAGGCATAACTGGAAAGTTGCATAGTTTGAATACCACTGCGAAAGTTGCAGCTTCGAACCTTGCAAAGTAGTGAGAATTTTCAGTTTGTCATTGTTTTTTCCCTCCCCTTCACATCCAAAATAGAAAGAAGTGGTCCATCCGAACTGCATGCAATTTCTACAAAAAATATGGCTCTCCCTGTCCTCTGTATTAGCACAAAAACTGAGCCACAAAGCAGAAATCTTGAATGCCTTTGCTTAGGTCCTTGAGCTGGGAAAAGGAAATGCCAGCTACAGCAGGCCTTGTTCACTGGGAATATAAAGTTGGGAGAAAGCATAGCTGGGAGGAGAAGACAGGTTTGCATGAAACTACAGAATGTCTTCCATATCACGGCTTCACTCAACGTTTTGGGAATGATCTGACCATATTTCCTAGAAAATTGTAGCCTGGGAAAGCTGGAGTGAGATCCTGGGGAAAAAAAAAAAAAGGCTGTTTGAGGTAACCAAAAATTGTTGAAAGCGTTCAGAGCTAGGAGGTCGCAGATGGTGGTATTTAGAGAACACAGAATCAGATAGGCCTGAGTCCCACCTCTGGCTTTTCTGCTATGAAGCTCAGCTTCTGTAGCTAGAATCACAGCAACACTTAGGGTTATTGGAGAGGTGAATAAAATGATATATGCAAAGTGCTTAGCCTGGGTTCAGCTCCTAGTGAGGACCTGATAGAGGTTAGCTGCTGGGATTTTTAACCCACCACTTCTGCCGCTAAACTAGCTGTGTGACCCTGTGTTAATTGCTTAACTTCTCTGGGCTGTATGTGCTCTTATATCAAATAGGCACCATCCCATGTGGCACACTTTGTGTAATTGGTGGGAAGAATAAAAGGATAACTGTAAGAAAATTAAAACAGGGTGGCAACTTTGAAACATGTCAAGGTGAGAGAGATGCTGCCATTATAAGCAAGGGGCAGGCGTCTTTGGCTCCCAATGATGGTTGAGTGTCTTGTCAGGCAGAGTCATTGTTTTCTTTTTATGGCAAATCTAAATGTAAATTAATGTTGTTTTCAGTGATGACTGCGTCTAGGAAGTGGCCCTCTTCGTTTACTAATGATCATGTCTGGAAGAATGTGCCTTTAAAAACAAAAAACAAAAAACAAAAAAAAACCCCACGAATCCCAGTACCACAAATCCTGCAAGTGGATACAGGGAGGCCACCCGGGGCTCTTAGCCCTGAGACCCCCACGTTCCTCCGGCTTCCCTACCCCCACCCCTGGCATTTTAGATTCAATTAAAACAAAAACCAAAAAGTATTTTGCCAAACACTTTTTCCGTTAATTTTTAAACCCATCTGTATTCACAAGGAAATTCAATCCACATGTTTCTGATTCATTTACACGTAAATCATCCAAATGTTGTTTTGCAAGAGCCGTTTTGCAGCCCAAAAGCTCCTGGAGTCCTTTCCGTAAGCCCTCATAAGCCTTTTTTTCTTAGAAACAGGAAGTTGTCTTTTGCCAAATGCCGACCAACTTAAACCCCCGAAGACTTGGGATCAGTTGGAAATGCAGTCCCCCTAAGATTCAAGTGAGCCCTAGGTTTGACTGAAACCAGGAGCTCAGTATTTCAATCCAAGCCTTAACTGGAGAATTCGAGATGTTATCGCTCCAAAGACAAGGAGGTGCAAGGGGGGATCTTTGCTGTGTGACAGCCCAGCATGGCTCTGCCTCCCCAGGGATCTTTTCATCCGGGCTGCAGGTAGGTCCAGGCAACTTTACTAAAGGCAGCAGGAGTTTTAAGCCTGTAGCAAAAGGTGCAAGTCTACATTTGCTTTCCACCAAAATCTATTCTGCATGCCTGGCATTGAAGAGCAGTTCCCTATAGTATAGTCACACAACTCAGGCAGTATCAATATGATTCAAAGCAAAGGAAAAAGCTAATTTGGTTGGTGGGTCCAGCCAACATTTATCAGCTGGACTGTGAAAACATCCCATTTGAATGACCAGAATTTAAAAAAAAAAAAAAAATCGAAGCAGTCTTTTGGTACCCAAATAAGTGTTAGATCAACTAGATTAAGCCTCCACTTAGGGCCACATTAAAAGTTCTAAAGCAAAGCTAACTGATGTGCCAGTTCATAGCTAACAGCACTTTTTATTTTGGACTACTGGGGCTGCAAACTCCAGCACCCCAAGAGCCCAGGCTGTGAACAGGAGTGAGCGAATCCCCTGGGTGGGGAAGTGAGGATGGAGGTGATGATGCCAAGGGCATGCCTGGGCAGTGACTCAGCTCCCACCAAATGCCACTGGGCAGGAATGCCTGCTCGCTGCCACTGATACTCTCAACCGTTTCAAGAGAAGCTGGGGATGTAGAATTTGTTTTGTTTTTTTTTTTTTTTTAAATGAAATAGTCAAGTTTATACATGATAGCAAAAAATTGAAATTAATGATATATGGGTCTAGTGGGTGGGTTTGGCCCTCTCCTACTTTCCTACTTCACCTTCATCGGCCCACAGACTTCTCTGAGCATCTAATGGGAGCTATGGAAACTCTCTTCAAAAGAAGTTGTGATGTCTTAGTACAAGGTGCTAAGTGTCCTCATGAGGAATTTTCACGTACCCCACTTGAGCAAGACAGCATGCCACAGCATTTCTGGAACATTCTCAGACCAATGTTGTCCACACCCAGAATTTTGCATGTAACATCAAAGCGTTACGGTTCTCTGAATCCCAATCATGACTTTCTAAACTCCAAGGGCAGCACCCTTGCTGTTGAGTAAATTATGGGAAAAGGTCCCTGCCTGTGGCTTCTAAGCCTAGATACCTCCAAAGAGGCCCTTTTAATAGAGAAACTCACTGCACAACTGCCTGAAGATCTTGAGTTTTAGGAGTTGTTTTTCTTATATCTGTGCTGCAATCTGAAGATTCATTATGTGGGTGAGAGGGATGGGTGTCTGGAGCTTGGAATGTTCCAGAAATGCCGTTGGCATGCTAACTTGCCCAAGTGGAGTGCATAAAGATTCCCATGAGGACACCACCCTCTCAACACCATGTGCCAGGACATCACAAGACCATGGTGGCTCTGCCATTTTCCCCAGCAGCTGGATGATCATGTTCTCTGACGGAAGCTCAGAAAACTATTGCTTTGAGAGGCAATGCATTTTTCATTACCGTTTCTACATTTTTGATAAAAAAGACAAAACAAAGTTCTGCAGAGCTGGGAGGGTTTGGAGAGGGTGGAATGTGGTCTTCCCCAAACCACCACATGTGTAAGAATTATGAGCTAATCACTCGGGAGGCTGAGGCAGGAGAATGGCATGAACCTGGGAGGCAGAGCTTGCAGTGAGCCGAGATCGTGCCACCGCACTCCAGCCTGGGCTACAGAGGGAGACTCCGTCTCAAAAAAAAAAAAAAAAAAAAATATGAGCTAATCAGGAACAGCGGGGTAAGTGAGTGGGTAAATCTTGCACCAACTGAATATGTGCAAGGAAAAAATGACAATTCCATAGGATTTGGTCCTGGGCTGCATGATATCTAGGGTTGAGAAGAGCCAACCTGAGCTTCAGCAAGGTGGAAAAGAAAAACATCAGTATATGGATACTATTTTTGTGAAATTACTCTGGCCTTTTTGTTAATTTTTCATGCATAGACTATCCAGGACATGGCTAGGGTTTGGAATCACTACATCAGCGGGGGTTCCAATGGCATGGGACAGCCTTCTTGGGGATGCCTCTCTCTTGAATAATGAAGTCCTTTGAGGCCTCAATTGCCTGAAACCCAAGCTCTAAGCAGCATAAGCTTCAGGAGAAGGGAACAGGACATCTCCATGGACAAAGACTGAGCATAGTTGGTGACTCAAGTCTTTGGCTCTGGAAAACAGACACAGTTAGGTAGTCTGGGACCAGGATTTACCAATTGCTTCA
Organism: Theropithecus gelada; assembly: GCF_003255815.1. Lineage (NCBI taxonomy): Eukaryota > Metazoa > Chordata > Mammalia > Primates > Cercopithecidae > Theropithecus > Theropithecus gelada. The sequence goes on from NC_037673.1 coordinate 155,269,883, forward strand.
CCTGCATAAGAGCAGAAAGAGGTATCTCTGCATTTTTCTTTTTAAATCTAAAATATAGTTGCATTTTCCAAAGTTTTTCATATGACATTAAGTGTTCTTAACATGCAGAAGAGGACTCTGTATGTCAAAATAAGTTTGGCAAACTAAATGAAATAGTCATTTTTATTTAACTGCAGGATGCCCCAGAGACTTTAATTGTGGATGTCCAAGATAGTGATCCAGGGAGCACCACATTCCAAATTGTTTTCACTACCATATTTTTATTTTTTAACAGGACATTTTGTGAGTCTCCAGAAGTCGACACTAGAGTTGCTTTAAAAAACAAAAAACAAACAAACAAAAAAAAACCAAAAAAAAAAAAACACAACTCAGATATATGGTAACTTTTTCAAACGTTTTATCTACCTGGGAGAGAAAGCCAGCTGGAATCATGATAGAATCTGTGAATCCTACTGTTCACACCACACGTTATCCAGGACACGTCTGCCTCTGCTTCTTGGCTAAGGTTGTCTTCAGTCCTTCTGCTGAAAGTGCTCCTTGCCCCCATCTCCCTGGGCCTGAATCCCACTTGCTCCTCATGGAGGCAACCTGTTCTGAATTCTCCTTCATCTTTCCTTCCTCTGTACTTCCACAGCTGGGTGCCCAGCCTTTCCCAGACAGATCTTCCTTATTTACTTTGGTGTCATGTCTCCCCTAATACAGGGAAAGATTTTATGGGCAGAATTTTGTAGCCCTTATGGGCCTAACCTAGTGGCTTGAATATAGAAACGTAATATAGCATAGTGGCTTAACATAGTCCAGTCAATCTGTCTGGGCTTAAATCCCAGGCTTCCTTGTTTGCTAGTTGTGTAAATGGGGACAAGCCAACTTAGCTTCAGTCTCAGTTTCCACATCTGTATAAGAGGGACAATAGACAGGCTACCTTAAGGGTGGTTGGGAGCCAGGCTGGGAATCAGCCCTCCTAGTCGGTGGCTGTGTTCACCATTATCACCACCATGTGACATTGCAGTGCTTAGTTCTTGGGAAATAAACATGCATGTAGTAACCACAGGAGACTAAGGGAGCACTGATGGGGAAGAGGTCTTTTAGGAGTCGGCTTTAAAAAACAGAACCATGTACAATTAACAGAGTGGCAGTTGGAGGTAAATAGGCCTTGAAAACACTTAAATGGCCTAAACGTGGCACCTCTAATCTTGTTTACATGGGCAATTTGCTTAACCAAGACTTCCTAGTCACTTGCCCTGTCTTAATGATCACAATTCTGAACTAGGTGGGTCCCAATGAAGTAGGTGTTACTGTAACATTGAAAAGGAAAAAGGTGGAATAAAACACTTCAGGGATCCTTACACCGATTCCATAACCTGCCTACATCCATTTTTTTTCCTGGTAGAAATAGAGTTTGGAAAGTTAAAGACGAAGTAATTCTCTGAATGTCACCATCCTCAGGGAAAACTTCTGTGGCGCAAGCAAGAGTGCCCTGAAAAACTGGTGCTGTTCATCTAAGACTGGGTCCTCTTTGCCCTGCTGGAGATTGTGTGCAGAGGGTAAAGAGGCAAGTCCCAGAGTGTGAACCCCACCTGCCAGCCCAGCACCTGGGGTCACAGTGGGCAGAAAGAAGAGCTTAAAGTGAGATGTTTACATTAATTTAACCATTCGTATGTCTGTCACTGACATCTCAAAAGTAGGAATATTTGGTATACGACAGTATGAGCAAAACATACTGTAAATATGTTTTTTTCTTTTTTTTCTCACCATGAAAAATCAGCTTTCCTCCCTCCCTTACCCTCCCCCACCCCCCCCATTTTTTTTTTCTTTTTCTTTTCTTTTTTTTTTTTTTTTAAATAGAGCCTTGCTCTGGAGTGCAGTGGCGTGATCTCGGCTCACTGCAACCTGTGTCCCAGGTTCAAGTGATTCTCCTCCCTCAGTCTCCCTAGTAGCTGGGACTACAGGCCACACCACCAGGCCCGGCTAATTTTTGTATTTTTAGTAGAGACAAGGTTTCGCCATGTTGGCCAGGCTGGTCTCAAACACCTGACCTCAGGTGATCCACCCACCTCCGCCTCCCAAAGTACTGAGACTACAGGTGTGAGCCACCACGCCCAGCCCATTCTTTTTATAATTGTTGTTTCATCATGCTCAATAGTCAGGGCATGGGATAGGGGGAAATTCAGAAAAGTCCCCTTGACATTTGTTCAATCAGAAGGAAAGGGCAATGTCATCCACAACAGTGAATCCAGCAAGAGGTGTGTCCCTGAGTCAGACCTCAAACCTCCCACGCTGTGGCCTTGTGTTAGGAAAGGTGACCGAGAGGCACAGACTCGGCGGTTATTCAGAGAAATGGGGACAGTCTCTGTACTTTGGGGATCTGTAATTGGGTAAGAAGTGGGTTAGAAAATCCCTGGGAGGACAAATGTACAAACTTTGTCTGAGTCGCTGTCCTGAAGCCACTTCATCATTACTTAAACACGCACATACCCTCATCCAGATCCTGGCTTTCAGGTGATAACCAGATCTCCTGAAACCCAGGAAGTCATAAGATCTGGGCCCAGCCCCTGTTTCCAACCACTTCCTGCTTCCTCCTAGGACCACAGGGCATGAGAAGACATCGGGCCTCCTGGGAGCTGCCCACTTCTGTCACTGTTGGCCTGTGATACAGCCACTGACCTTCCAATAGCGGGGGCCTGTTCTTCTCTAGTGCTTCCCCTCAACTGCTGATTATAAACCCCATCATATCTGGTTCTGATGTCAAATCTATGTTTAGCAAGGGCTGAGATTGGCAGCTCAAGAATGGTAAATTTCTGCTTTCCATATGTATGATCATTATTTAAACCTATTATAAGTTATGTTCGCTCAAGCATTATATCCCTAGTTTGCCAGCTGGAGGTGTACTGAGGGTGACAAAGCATTATTTTTAGCTGAAAGAGAATCAGATTTGCAGGAATGGGTGGCTCTACTTTGTGGGGGTGGGCATTTTCTATCATGAGTAATATTGCCTGAAATGTAGTTGCACAGGCAGGCTTTTTTTTTTTTTTTTCCTCTTTCCTCTAAGAAGATGGATTTGCCACTGTGTGTCAGAGTGGGGAAGAGCAGCGTGCTCTGTGGGGCACTGAGTCTGGCTGTGCTGGGAAGATTTGCAAGCAGGGTTCTGGGGAGTATTTTGAAGAGTCCTTCTGGAGGCAGAGACAATGTGATCGGGTGCTCAGGCTCTGGGGTCACATGGCTTGGGTTCCAGTTTAGCTGTACTATTTACTAGCCATGTGACCTGGATCAAATTGAGCCTCAAGTTTCCCATCTGTACAATGGGACTAGTGCTGACATCATAGGGTCTTCAGGAGAATCACTATATGCTTCCCACAGTGTAAAGCATCCAGCACACAGTATGTGTAGACAAGTGTAAATATGCATGTACTTTTACATAAGAAACAGGGCTGAGACATCCCAGATATGTGCACTGCCTTCCTCACCCCTCCCTGACTTCCAGGCTGACCTCCATCAGTGAGGTGCCGGCCACCAAGGGAAGGCACTGTGGGAACCTTTGTATGGCTGGGCTTAAGGGCACAGACTCTGATGGGACTTAGATTCATCTCCACCGTTTAACCGACTATGTCTGTGGTCAGATATTTACCCTCTTTAAGCTTCCATTTTGTCATCTGCACAATGAAGACCATAATAGCTCTCATACTTTAGGAAGATGTGAGGATTAAATGGTATAAAATCTGCTCCGTGCATAGGATGGCTCCAGATACACTGTTCAGTGCTCAATAAATGGTGGTCGACGAGTTTATTAATCTTATCTCCCTACCAGCTGCCTTAGGAATCCTAACTATGTCTCTTTTACCACCACTGAGTAATAAAGTATTTAGGAGATGAATGTTTGAGTCTGAGTTTGAAGCCAGCTTCTGCCGTGTATCAGCTGTTAAAAGTCAGGCAATTTCATGACCTCTCTAACCTTTAGTTTTCTCATCTGTCAAGTAGGAGATATGAGTACCTACCACACAATCCTGCTGGGGGCAATGAATGGGGTTGTGCAGGTCTCAACAGATGACACACAACACAGTGCTGAGCTCATAAGAAAAATGTTAGAAATGGTGTGCTCAGTTTTAAAAGGTGGGTAACTTTTCATTCTTAATGAATGAAAAGGCCATCTCAACTCTTAGCAACTATTTTATTTTCCATATGCAATGGTGGGAAAGTGATTGAACAATTTTAGTATGAACCAGAATACTCTAGTGGTATTCTGGGGTTTCTTAATCCCAGTAGGAAGTCTTTGACCTTTGGTCTATGATGCTCTAACTTCAGGGCTCTGATCAAGTTATGGCTCACCCCCTCCCTGTTATCAGCCCCGCACACGTTCACTCTGACACAGGCAACAGGAAGGGAAGGTTGAGTGACCTACTTCAGGAGAAGGCCAGTCCCGGGAGAGACCCTGCACTGGAGAACTTGCTAGAGTCCACAAAAGACTGATCTGATAATGGCGACCACAGGGAGTGAAAGAGGAGAAAAGAGAAATGATGCTGTTAGTCAGTAGAAACAGTATTCCCAAGCAAATCCTGGGCCTGAGCTGAATTGCTGAAGTTGGAAAGAGGACTTCTTGAGCACCTCCAGCAGAGGAGAGATGAGTATGGCCAAGGGCCAGGGCTGAGGAGAGCAAACACAAAGGAACAGAAGAGATGAGGGCAGAGAGAATCAGGCAGGGTCCAAGGCCGATTCCCTCGGCAATGGTGATGCATCTGCTTCAGGCCCTGGGAGGGTGAAGTCAGGGCACTGGATCTGGATTGGCAGGTGGGGCCTGGGGCTTACCTTGCAGGCTGTTCCCGTTGGTGCTGGTGCAGGTGGGAGGCGGGGAGGTCTGGGGTCTGACGACTGGTGCAAAAGCACTCTTCTGTTTCACGGCTGAGACCATGTTGGCTGGTGAAAAGGAGAAGATGCCCGAGGAGCTGCTGCAGTTGGAGGGGAGACTTGTGGAGGAGGCCATGGTGGGGCTGGATGGCACTACTGAGAGGGTCAATGAGAAAGGAGAAATCAGTGCCTCTCATGGCATCCTGAAGCAAAGAAGCTCAGATCCATCCCTCACCCAGCCACCTTGCTCTGTCCTGCTCAGACAATGCTTCCAGCACAAACCTTCCCTGAATTCGCAGGCTCTTGTCTACTTTTGCTACATAGAACTTAGCATGTGCTACCTTTCATTACTGGGGATCTTTTATGTGTTTATTGTGGGGCCACTGTATGCCAGGCAGTGTGCTAGGCACTGGGTCATCAGCAGCAATTGCCACTAAGGGAAAATGACCCCTGGTCATCAGCCCAAGGCACTAACCAATCCAAATGCACCAAGTGCCTTTATGGGGCAGAACACAGAGCCACCATCCTTAGAGTATTCCAGGCCAGGAAACAAAAGTGCAACACCCTGTTATGAGGGTGAGAGTAGCACAAAACAGTGACAAAGGTGAACGTAGCCATCTCAGTGGAGGCAGGGAAGGGAAATCAGAGAAGGCTTCATAGAAGAGGTGTCAAGGGATGCATCCCAGGTAGAGCCTAAACTAAGGTTCTAGGAAAGGGGCTGGGGTAGGGGGAACAGGAAGAGGCCAGCTTGAGAGGATGGCCACCAGACTGCCACATGCAGCATTTGTGAAAAATGCAGAAAAGTTCCAAATTCTTTATATCTGCCATGGGATATATGTGAATGTTTGGGAATTAATAAGCAGTAGGATCAGAGCCTTACATAAATACTCACAGTTTGGTAGTAGTAGGGATGCAGATAACCAATGATGGGAGAACTCTGGCAACTCAGAGAAAACCCAGCAGTTTGGGGATATGAAAGAGCTTGGTAGATGTACATTCTCTACCGACCAGGATCCTCTTGGCCTGGCCTCTCATCTTTTGCTCCAGGCTAATAATCTCTGGGTTACTTTAGGAGACAGAGATTTCACATACGCTAAGTCAAGACTAATATTTTCATACACTCACTTTCTATTTCCTCCATTTCCTGCAGGAAAGTATGTATCCTAGATATTTCTTCTATTTTATTATTTTTTCACACAACTTAATAAAACATCAGATATTGTTTTATCATTCACAAGAATCTTCACGTCTTTTTCATCTTGTCATGGGCAATGCAATCTTAAGTCGGGGCCCATCACATACTTTTTTTTTTTTTTTTTTACAACCGAGGAAGTGTGAAGCAAGCTGGGACTCACAAAGTAGTGTAGCAGCTAGCCCAAGGGCCATAGCTAGAATGCGCTGAAGCAAGGAATCACGGCCAAATTCAGAGCTCTTTCTGCTAAACTACCCTGCAAAGGAAAAAGATCTCCAGGGGGAAAAGCCTCGTTCCCACAAGCCCACCAGGGTCCAAAGAGCTGTTTGGGTGGCCTTATCCTTTGGAAAGTGGGAATCCAACTGGTCATAGGCAAAAGTTGCCATCAGGGGAAAATGACCCCTTCTAATCAGCCTGAGGCACTACCCAATCCACACGCACTCAGAACGCAGAGCCGCCATCCTCAGTTTTCACAAACATTTTCGAAACTGTACTTTTTCTTTTAATGAGGCCAGCATTTTTATACATCTCTTAGGATTTGTAAATGTGAAAATACACTCAATAATAACACCCATTTAAATTGCAAAACTCCTGCACTGGAGGTTTGATTTTTAAATATTCGTAGACTTGAAATCCTGCTGGTTCACTGAGGAAGGCAATTAATCTCATTGGCAAATGCGATCATTATGTGTATTTAGAGGTGGGGAGTTTTGGGGCGGGGAGGGGGAGGTGCAGTTAACAGAGGAAGGGGTAAAATATAGTCAAGCAGCTCCATTTGTTATAACATTATTAGTTATCAGCCACCACACCAGAAAGTGTGTTCACCAGTGAAATGTCTTATTTTTTTATTCCATTGGAATTTTTCAACATGAGTGCTTTATGAATAATTAAATATTACAGAGGCAAAAATTCAAATCAACTGGGCTTTGTGTTTATTGTTTTATTTGCATTTGTGCAGATAAAACCATCCCATCTGAGAGCCTATTTGAGAATTTAATACTATATTTGTGAGCACTGAGAAAATCAATTAATGGAAATTAAATGTTCAAAGTTTCACAGTCTGACAGATGCAATCTCAGGCTGAAGCGGCTGAGTGTCTGCACAGGCTTGAGGAGAGCAATCCAAGCCCCTAAATTGAATTGCTACCATATAGCAATTAGTTTATTGATTTAATTAAGAATGCCACCTTTTAATTTTCAGGTCATGATCAAAACATTTTCTGATTGAATAAATGGGAGAACACTGAAATATAGATCTCTATGAGAAACAATCTTTTAATAAATCAAAATCTAATGTGAAACTGATCCTAAACATTGACTCGTGAGTAGACAGACATAACATATGCAGATTATTTGAGGAGTTGTAAATGTTCAACAAACTGCTGATTCCAAACTAAGTAGAAATGTGTAATTTTGTGGACTTTGAGCAGAAAAATTCACCCAGACAGTAAAAGTCTGTAAGTACATTTTCAGAAATAACTTCTCTTAAAGGGCAAGAATGATCTTTCCTCTTTCAAAGCACTAGAACAATCCATATTTTCACTATGAGAGAGGGCATCATTTGTAGTATTTTTAGCCAAGACTCCGTAAGAAATCATGAATATTCTTTTATTTAATGGCACATCTATCTGTCCTTCTACAAATATCTAAGAGTTTGGCCACATTTTGCACATCAGAAGAGTCACTCGCAATGCCCAAGATGAACTTCAAAGTCAGAGAGAGATCAAGAGATTGTAAGGACATGGGTTATGACACTTTATAGATAAGGAGGGCAGTTCTCTGAGGTTCTTCAGAAGCATATAAACGTACCAAAATTTTTTTGTAGGCAAACTTCTTTAAGGCAGGGACAAGGCACCAAAGAATATTTTTTGTATGTGTATGTGGTTTTCTTTTTCTTTTTTTTTTTTTAATCTTTCCAGATTTCTGGAAAAAAGTGTTTTAATGTGTTGTTGTTTTAAGTATACACCAAATGCAAACGAAGGGGAAAACTCCAAGCATTAAAAAATAAAGGAGTCATATAAGTGAAGGGAGAGAGGTTAAGTTTTAGACTATTGTTACTATGTTATACCACCACCACCACGTGTTATTATCTTTGCATTATTATGATTATTAGATTTACTAAAAGTGCCTCCATGTGTCAGGAATCAGGACAAGCTCACTGTATGCATTATCTATGTCTTACAACACTGGATGGGGTCGGTGCTAGTTCCTTCTCCATTTTACAGATGAGAAAATTGAGGCTTGGAGAGGAAATGAACTTGCCTCCTTTTATGTAGCTAAAATAATCAGATGAAGTAAGACAAAACTAATAGATGTTTTGGGCTTACGTAGATGACAAATATGGTGTCCTCATTGTTTATAGGGTTTTTTTGGTTTGTTTTTTTCTCTGAGACAGGGTCTTGCTGTCACCCAGGCACTGGAGTGCAGTGGCACAATCATGGCTCACTGTAACCTTGAACTCCTGGGCTCAAGCAAACCTCCTGCCTCAGTTTCCTGAGTAGCTGATGGTAACTGGTAAAAGTGGGAGTTAGTAACTGGTAGAAGTGGGAGTCAACCCATCTTCACCTGACTCGGAGCGTGGGTTCCTGAAGCGACCTCATACAGCTGCTTTGGATGGTAGCAACATTCTGACTGTTAGGGACACTTTGTAGGAAGGAAGGTGAGCACTGGAGAACGGAGATTCCTGCTGGAGATGGCGCCTTGCAGGATGGAAAGATGGGGCCCTCAGACTGAGAAGCCCTGCCCACTGGGCCACATGGCACGATGCCAAGTTCTTCTCGCGAAACATGAAGGAACACGGGACACACATCTCTACTTACTGGCATAGGGCGAGTTGGCAGCTGAGCCGTTGAGGAAGGTGGGGGAGCCGCCCAAATTGGACATGGCGGCAGAGCCGTATCCATTCATGCTTGTGGTGACGGAGTTATAGTTGGTCTGCTGGGGAGTGGTGCTCGGCACGTACCCGTGTGGTGACACACTGCTTGAGTTGCGGGTGAAACCTGAGGGGTGGGGGCAAAACCAGGGGTGAGGGTGGCATTCGGATGGTGGCAATCCTGGAAGACTCGGGGAAAGAAGGTCTCTGTTTCTGGCCCCGTCGCCGCAACCCAGAGGGAAGGGACTGGGTGATTCATGTGCGTGGGTTGGTGGTGCTAGCTCTGTGATTAAAATGGGAAGCGAGCAAAAGACACATTTCTTAGGAGATCATAAATACTTAGCAGGGCCATGAGAAGTGGCAATGCTGGGCCTATAAATTATCATTTTAGAGCAGAAATAAATCCCGATCTAAGAGATGTACCCTGGAGTTAACAGGTTCCTATTCCCTGGGCAAGAATGATGTGCTTTGGGCCCTCAAAACTTTAATTCCATCCCTCTTTGCGATCTGTCATTCATGGTTTATGATGAAAAGTTAAATGTAGAGAGATGGCTAAATGCATGCATCCTTTCTAGCCCCCTATATTAGATTACCAGAATGATAGCTAGGACCAACATTGTACAATAATATCTTATACACACAAACTAAGAATCTCCCTTTTGGGATGAAAATAATTCTTTAATGTAAAAATTGTTCATGACCAATAAATGAGGAGATGGGGTGCTTAAGGTTGGGGAGGGAGAGGGAAAACGTGTGAGGGAAGAGAAAAGCTTCTGACCCTGATTGGTGGCTTGTGATGCCTCGGAGACATTCACAGCCAGTTGTCCACTGAACGAATTCACGCCCATCATCCCTGCGTGGACCGAGGTGTTAGCAAGGGCCGGGAGTTGGTTGTGGTTGCGGGGAACACTGTACAGGGCCTCGGCAATGTCGGCCGCTCTCTTCAGAATGATTTCCTGAAAAGTCAAAGGAATATCCCCTTTAGCTGTCCCCAGTCATATTCCCAATAATACCATTTTTTCCAGTGCCAGGCACTGTACTCAGGGTTTTCAATGGTCAGCTGCATTAACTTCTGCGACCCTCCTGACAAACCTGTTATATTAGTCTCACCATCATCATGCCATGGGGAAACTGAGGCTTGGAAAGTCAAAAACCTCACCTAAGGACACTCACCTATTTAAGAACAGAGCTGAGATTCATAAGCCCATTTGTCTGATTTTGGAAGTCCATTATCTTAACATGCCTTCATACTACCCTACAGTCCATACAGGTCAGTACCATGAGGTTTTCTATCCTTCCCAATAACGTGTAGGAAGTCTGAGGTTACCCAGGGGGAGAGGGAGAGAGGCTGCAATTCATCTCCCCTGTTGATGTTAAGGGAAGGTTGTAGATGACTACCTGCATTCCTGAGTATTAATGGGACTGTGTCCCCCAGACATTGACTCAGGTTACATGAAAAAGGAGTGAATGGTTTGTCGGACTCAGTTTCCTAAGCTATGTGAATCTTATACATGGAGTTCTATGAAATAGAAGCAGGCAATACTATTCAGGCCTTGTTATACTTTTTGGAGAAAAAATTAAACCCTCTTTCTCTTCCTAAATTTGCTTGAAAACCTGAGAGAAATAAAATAAAGCACCAGTAACTCTCCTCTTCAATTAGGAAGTATGTTTCCACTAAAGATTAGTTTTAAATGGACCACCTTTTCTCATACAGACAATGATTCAGTGGAAAGGGCAATAAAAGGTTTACAAAAGAGAGGATTGAAGAGTCTTGCAACATGTTATATCTGAATTACTTATACTCTTAACTCATGCACATGGCTTTAATATTTTCTGTGCTTTCTCATTACGATATGGAATCTGAGATCTTTAATTGCATGTGGCAGTCCACACAGGCTAGAAACCCACAGCGCTCACCTGGTTGTTGTGTGGCATCCCATACAGAGCTTCTACCAGATCCGCAGCCCTTTTAAGTATTACTTCCTGTCAAGAGAAAAGCAGATACAATCCTTTGAGCGAAGGCAGGTTGTCGTTATCTTCAGACATGATCACTTTCCAGTCCCTCTGGCCATACTTTGCCAAGGCACTGCTATAAAGGCCATAGCTTGGGGAACCCCAGAATGGCGTTAAATCACCAATTTGTCCCTGTTCACATACACACTTAATTGAGTCAAAAGGTGAGCATCATTGGTACTGCAAGATAAAATACATCACTCAATAGTCTGCCATAGGCATGATAAAGCACTCATATGTTTATTGCTGAATACAATTCCTAGGTCATTTACTAGATTACTACAATCGATGTCATTCAGTGCGTGGTACGAATCCCTAAGACGTGTTTATTTTGCACTTAATTGCTTATTCCAGGAACCATGACCTTATCAGACAGGTCATTTTCGAGGGATTTCCAATCAATCTTCAGCTACTAGAAGCATGTAGTATTAAACTTCTTTTGTTTATCTCTCTTGGATGGCAAAGCCATAATATAAGCGGGTGATGTAGGAAACCCACATACTGAGGCAATGCACTGTTTGTCAAAAACTCTTATGGAAGGACTCTACTGTCCTCAGACGCCCCCTCTGCACCAATTTTCATTACTGGCAGTATCTATTTCTTTTACAGAAATTATTTGCTATTTCAGTATTGTTTGTGATTTCCCCCATTTGCTCATTCATTCTCATCCTAGATATATATTTGGCTGCTCATTCCAGTTGAAGAAAAAATATCTCCCTCTTTTTACTTAGGTGGACTTCCATATTTAGCCTGCATGCTTGGTTCTAATAATAGGGAGTACTCTACAAAAGTGAGTATGGTGCTGATATTTTTGGTTCTAACTAAATTTCTTCAAATTCATTTCCACTAGAATGTGAAAAGGAAAGCAAAGTTAAGATTGATCTATGCAAAAGATAGGCGCTTGTCAGACAACCAAACCTAAGGGTGAGGTATGATCATCAGAGGTGATTTACAGGAAGATATGGTTACCATTTTTGGCTGTGGGTAAAGTTTCAAACAGAAGTGTAACTTTAAATGTTTTACACAATAGATTTCTACATGGAGAAGCAGTGCTGTTCAATTTTCATAGACTGCAGTCGCTGATCAGAAAATAGGGAGATAATCGCATTCATTTTGCTGTCACCATAGCCTCTTCAAAAATCCTTGAACAACTCTTGAAATGACAAGCTTTTAGATACATATTAGCATTTTTCAATTTTAAATTCTCTATAATATAAGATAAAGTAGTTGTCATACTACAGTAACTACTTATGACATATCTAATGTCCTAAATTCAAAAATAAGGTAGAGGGGTTTTCAGTTCTCAATAAACATTTATGCTTGCCTTAAGCTGATAGACCCCCTTTATAAAACAGTTGTTATTTTTAAAGTAGGGAGTAAAAAATATTATATAATCAAAGGGGTTTGAAACAATACATCTGAAATCATTTCTTTATTTTTTAATGTAAGCTACAAGCTAATTTACCACTTTTTGTTCACTGTATTGTCTGACCAGAGCAGTTAATAATTTACTATGGTATGGGCACACTAAACCCTATCCCCAGATCAAATTCAGCCTGTATTGCCTTCACTAAAACCTCATGGCTTTAAAACAAAACAGGATCAAGTGAGTTTATTTACTAAGATTTGACTTCGCTAGGCCTATGCTCATTTATTTCTCCAAATAAATATTTACGCCAGTGTTAGGGCTTGGCAGGGAAGGTATTTTCCTTTCTTTGCATTTTAGGGGGAAAAAAGCAAGTCTCCTGTTTGTCAAAAGCATGATGAGGCACAGAAAGAAACTACACTTATGAACTTCGCTCTTGTAACACTATAATTGGGGACTTAGAACATGTACCTTATTTTAATTAATTTCACAGAAGCAGGGAGGAGGGATGTTTGAAATTAAACTCCAAGATCTTTGAAGTTTTCATAAGCCTGAAAAAATACCATCTATCAGTATATATTGTATATCCTTGGTGTTAAGAGTTTTTCAATGACATAATCTACTTTTTTTTTCTCCTTATATCGCTATCCAGAGCTCTCATCCCCATTTAATCCTTTGAAAATAAAACACGTGGATCTTGTTTCCTAAAGGAGCATCCTTCTTTGATCCATGATGCTGTCTTCTTTGATCCACCATGCTGGGGCATGTTTTCCCATTGAGTACATTGCCATAGGTAGGTCATCAGCACAGCATCATTTCAGGCCAGCAGTCTTGGATTTGAGGAGTGTGAACCTGGATTTCTTGTCCTGTGAGGGACAACCTTAAATAATATCTAGCCCATCAAAAAATATCCTTCACTGTAGTATCAACTTGTAAGGATTTAAGAAAGACTTAGTTCAGCTTTGCCCATGTGATTTGGCTTCTATTAGTTATTTCTGCAAATGGGAAGGAGAAAGAAAATTTCTGGGTCCTCTATGAGTTAGTACAATGGACCTGCAAGGTGCTTGGATTTCGGTGACCAGAAAATTGCTCTCACCTCCATGTCATTACGCTCCCAGTGAACTAGCCCCCAAGCGTGTTTGTGTTGGGGATCTAATATATTGCCTTTCAATCAGAGCTGAGAGCCACTGAACACACAGACAGAACATGACGAGCAGGTCAGGAAAGCAATAAAGATTTTACAGAGCTGTCCAAGGTGCTAAATTTACTCAATAATGGGTTTGGCACCATAGTGTTAACCTCTCATTTACTACCAGTTTGAGGGACTAAATTGAAGTAGCTGACTTCATTTACCTTGAAATGTATATTTTATGACATTATGTAAGTAGATTGAAAGGGCACTGCAGTTTTAACAATTTAAAGGCTAAAGCATGTTTAAGATGAAACTTGAATATTTATTGTATATTGCACTTAAAGTATATAGAATGTTAAAATGTATTGATTAAATTTGTAAAAGGCATTATAAAAATGACAGGTAGTATAAAAGATGTATGCCTTTTAAAATCAAATTGATAGTGTATGCCATCTCTTCTGTGGTCACAAGTGTAATTTTTTTGCAGTTTTATATGGTAATTTGAAAAATCTGTAATTTCACATTAGGAAATGATTGAGCCTTGGATGTTAAAAAAAGAAATTTCCCATAAGGGGAAGTGCTGGATGTTTCATATAATCTTTTGTCTCTCAAATTGTTCTTAAATTCTTATTTTTTGTGGCATTAGGCAGGAGCACAGTCTAAGAATCCTTTCATTTTAATATGCAATTTTAATATTTCTGAAAAGAACGAGCACTTGACTAGTACTAATATCTAATGTTTCAAGGAATTTATTTGTCAGGGGAGATTTTCTCTTCTTTTCATAATGTTTAAAACGTCTCCCTGCTTGCAGTTTCAAACGTAAGAGTGGATATTAGACAATTCCAAGATAATTAATTCTATCCTTAGGTTTTTTTTTTTAAAAAAAAAAACCCTTTTGGGAATTAAAAAGACATATACTAGTATCCTAAATATTGAAAAGCCCCAGAGTCTCCTTGTAGAGGTAATGCTTATTCTCCAATCTACATCCTGAGTCAGACAATTTTTCTGTTCATGGCCTTGGATTTCTTCTCTTAAAGATTAAAAAAAAAAAAAAAAAAAAAAAAAAAAAAAAAAAAAAAAAAGCTTTACTCCTTAAAAACAACAACTACTTTTCACTGATTGATTTCATCTCACAATCAAAACCTGGCTTCACCTGTCTTGCTATGACCATAGGTTGATGGTTGTGTGAGTAGGGGTCTATGGAGAAAAATGTGGATACATTATTCTTACTCTATTTAGAGTCTACAGAAATGTTAGGGAGACTGAAGGAGGAATGGGGTTCCAAGAAACAGTTCAAATGTAGCTGGCATGAGTTTTACTTATATTTTAGAAGCTTTGTAATAAAAATGCTGAATGGACTACAAATATAAAGGGAAGATTCAGCTTTACTTTCTACTTTGCAACCCAATCAATTAGCAAATATTGTTTGAGCTTTTTGTTGCCCTGTCATCATATATGGATCTTATTCTCCAGCAACTTTCAGGGCACATTATCTTCCCAGCACTGACCTACAAGGTTTGATGAGAGTCACAAAAGATCGTCACCATCATTTTGTCCTACCATCTTTATCCAATCACCTCTCCCTATGTGTTTGAAGAACTGCTCTCTATGCCTGTCCTCCCCAGCCTAGAAGTAAAACATTTGGCTCCTTTCTATCTCCATACCTTTGCTCCTTTTGCCTTCCCCTTTTTTGGGGGGGAATGCTGGCTTCAGTCTGTGCCCATTGACAATGCCTCTCTCCATCCTCTGAAGCCTGGTACCGAAGGGGATTGTGATGGTGCGGTAATGAAGGAGATAACTCTCATTTATTGAAAGTGGAACAAGAATTTATTCAACCTTCATAGAAAGCCTTTTAAGGTATTCTTTCTATTACCCCCTGACAGATGACGAAACTGACACTCAGCGAGGTCAGCTAACTTTCCCAAAGTTTCCACCGCTGACTAGTGGCTGAGCATGGATTCAACCCCAGGCCTGTTAGACATCAGAGCCTGGCTCTTGAAAATCACATTGTTCTATCAGAAATAATTCCTGATACCCCAGCTCCTAATCTGATACCCCAGTTCAGATTCCCCAGCTCCTAATCTCTCTAATTTCTCTGAAAAAGAGTGCTGACCATCTGTGTCACCCAGCACAGCACAGAAGTACATACTGAGAGGTCATTGTACTCTGATCTGAAGCATGTTAGTCTTCATTCTCCATAGCTAGACTGCAGAGTTTTTGAGGCCAGTGGTAGGTCTTAAATCTCTTTCTCTAAGCTCCTACCATAATGTTTAGCAAACCACAAGTACACAATTTGTATGATGAAATGACAAAAGTCATATTTGGCATGGTTTATAAAAGTAGAAGACTTAAGTTTGGTGTTCCATTTAGCTACAGACTTTTACGTCCAATATATAAATTCCCAAAGGTCAAGTTTTGATCACTGTGAGTTTTTTTTTTATGTCACTTTTTAATGAATTTGCTCTTTCATTCCTGCTGGCTTGGACTTACATTTTAATTTTGTGATTAATACAATGAATCATGTCTAGTACAGACATTATCTCAAGTTATAGGCTGCTAGCAACATGAGGTTGGTCCTTATGTCCTCAGTCTTTTATTAGCTATACTCTTAGGCCCTTGGAAATAGTTAGGTATTTGCACATTCATAGAAAGACACATTGGGAACCAGGCATATCATGACAAATATGCAGACATAGTTAACTCATCTTCTAGTTTATTAGTTAAAAATCTTAGGATTATTCACCATCTGTGGGAGTCTTCTCTTTAGCATTTGACCTGAAATCTATAGCTAATAAGCTCAAGTTCACTGGCCAATACTGGGCCGATTTATAAACCCAGTTCAATGTTTTGGGTGACGCAACCCCAGATGAGCAGGAAAGATAGTCTGAACTTTCCTGTGTTCATAGCATGTGTAGGTCAACTCATAAAGCCAATAGATACCCATACATGAACACAACATTAATTTTCATATTTCAGCATTAGATTTTGAGACTCTGGGAACTCCACCCATAAAATTAAAGCCCAGGGATGCTTCAGTAATTTGGGAGGATAATCTGTGCTTGGCTTTATGCTTACCCAAATAGGAAATAATGTTTTCAGGGATGTAGATGGAAACAGAAAAAAAAAGAAAAGAAAACTACAAGCATCAATAATCTAAGTCAAGTTGAGTTGGGTGATTTCTGAGAAAGAAGCACAATACTTCTCTGTCGCTGCACATTTCCCTGATACCCATTTATCACCAATCTACTTTGCCTTATCAGGGGATTCAAAATGTAGTGGCCAAATATCAGCAAGATAAAATGAAGTGAAATGACAAAATCACTCTTGATGTAGAGATGATAAGTACCTATCAATGAAATCAGCATTGATTTCACTGCCTTCCTTCATACAGGCTTTACTGCAGGACCCAGATTTTGATGTGTGCATTCAGCTCCTAGACTTTAAGTCCTGGATCTTTCCCCACTGGCTTCTGAAAGCCTGGGTGACATTACTGATTGGAAAGGCTGAATGCTGAAAAATTGATTGGAAGTTTCTTGCAGCCCATTTCTTGCAGAGCTGGATGTACAATGCAATAAATACTAGTTGTCCTGAGATGTATTTCTTTGGAGGGTAGTTTTATGTCCCAACTTCCTTTGTGTTTATTCAGCCAAATGGAAAATTCCACAATGGCAGACTTTGCATTCTAAAAAATCAGTATAATGAAGGCAGTGAGGGAAAGAGTAAAACAAACCAAAATAACGCTTGGGCACCGTTTAGTTTCCCATCCTCTGAGACATTCCTCAAATTTTTCATTTTTCTTGTAATATAAACTTCTTAAAATAGAGCTTACTGCAGATCATTAGAAGCCTTTAGTGTCACACTTTAAACACTCTTTACTTAGCAGCCCTATGACTGAGAAGAGTCACTTACATTTAGCATGGATATAATTAAACATGTTTCTGTTGAAAGGGGCATTCTCATTATAGCTAAGGACCACTTTAGAGTAAATTGAAATGGAAAGGAGGAACATAAATGAGGTATAGGTAGCAAGTAGTTATTTCCAGGGAGGCATAAAATGCCAAATGTATAACAATTATATTTTACAACCCCGCATTCTAAAGGCTTCGTAGTATTTTAGTATATAAGAAGATTCAGCTGAAGCTTCGACTGCCCCACAGAACATTCTAGCGCATACTTTTTGCCCAGAGTCTTTTTAAAAAATGAAATTCAAACCACAGTAAAAATCTCTAGACATTTCCAGAACAAAGGAATTAAACATTTTGAAAGAGTCTACTGCTATTAATACCAGAGGCCAAGGCACCAAAAGTATTCTAGTCTGGAGAAAATGCAGCAGGAGGACCTCTTCTGAACCTCCTCTAATTTTAAAGTTGATTTTATGTTCAGATTAGATGACAGCCCTCTTACTTCTCAAACATATTATTATGAACCAGCATGCAGTGTGGTTGGAGGTAAACCAGAAAGCCTTGCCTTTGTTAAAAACATGGTGTAGGAGACTCTGAATCATATGAAATTAAACTAGGTTGTAAGCTAACGCCGCTATATCAACGTAAGACATAGTAACTTATGTGATTGACTTTTACAGTGGAAAGAAAAAGGCTGTTTTCAAGCAACTGTTATTGCCTCAATGGAAAAAAAAAAAATCAATGAAAGTGAAATGAACAAGAGATTTTGTCTGAGTTGCAGTTAATACCACTGAAGAGCTATGGATATTAAAAGGTCAACAAATAAATTAGCCAGAGTGTTATGAAATGAATGATTTGGCTCATAATTTTATTGAGTGAAAATTGTTCGCTGCCTATTAGACCAGGTAATTTTTATCTGGTGCCTCAATTACTGTCCCGTAAGCAATAATATAGTTGTAAGAGCTGTTGGTTCGATCGCGTGACCTCTGAGAAGCTGGCTAGGACAGCTGACTTTACTATGATGGATAACTAAGCTTGGGCTCCATGAGGTGCCAAGCTTCCCTTTCCTGCAAGGGGATCTCATAAAAGAAACATTACAGCTTGATTCATTTTACCAAAATGTTCGACTTTTCAAGTGTCAGCAGTTAAGTATAAATTGTGAAACCAGGTATTTCTGAGAAGAGTTATGACAATGGCTTTCCCCTCCCTTTTTTTTGGTCTCCTGGCATTTTCTTCTAAATGGTGTCATGGTAATTGGTGAATGGGAGCCTGGGGTGCTTCCCGCCACAAATACAGTGAAAAATGGTGTCTGCACCCTTGTGACTATGACCTGCTTGGAGGTACAGAGCTGAACTTGGTAACCTCTGGCGGGATCTTCTTATTCCAATTCATTGTACTGGTTTAAGACCAACGCTGTGGGTTAGGTCCTGCTGAGTGCCTTGGAAATCGACTTTCTGATCAGGATAAAAGTCTCTGCTTAAAGAGAAAGCTCTGGACAGAGGTGCCTTTTTCAGGGGTAGGTTGTAAAGTCAGCACATGAAACAAAAACGGCCTAGAGTCAAAATTACCCTTGAAAATCTTTTAAGTCACCTTTAAGTCGCCAAGGCCTGGGCTTTTAGAAAACACAAAAAGCCAAAAATTAACTACTTCTGTTTCTCTTTGTCTTTTGACTGTGGCTTCTCTTTCCCTAGGCCAAGGCTGAATAAATACCGAGCTTAAAAGTAAAAGGACTGCTCAGTAAACAAAGAGATGTATTTGTCATGTACACATACGTGGATGTGTTTGTATGTATGTTTGGTGTGTGTGTATACAAATGCATGTGTATATTTCTATTTTTGGATGCATACTATAGGGAAACTTGAGTGATATGTTTCCATACTATATAGATACATAAAGGAGGCAAAAATATAATTTGCTTTTGCTTCTTAAACTGTTGAGCATGAACATCATCGGTTATTATGTGTATCTCCAGACAAACGATATCTGTAAATGATAATTCTCAAGGCTTTACAGATGGTCCTGAGTATAACTGCAATTAGAATCCACTGCTTCAAGACTGTTGGGGCTTGGTACTTATTACTCCAATGCTCCACTGAAGTGTTACTCAGGGCTGAAAATAGTGAGCAAGACTTAAGACCTCCAAGCATCTCTGTTCCGAAGGGCTTCAGTCTTTAAGGGGAGGATGTTGGGTGGCTGGAGCTAGAAATGAGTTCACCCCTTGGTTCTCCTGTCACCTACCCTTGAACTAATGAGTAATTATGTTCAATGCCCCTGTATGCAGGGTGTGATATGAAGTAGGTTAAACTTAATCCTCCCCATCAAGAACTCAGTGCTAAAAAAGAACTTGAAAGAGTTCCAGCACTGAGCTATTGGATAACGGTTATTGCAAGTCCCTCCCATAATGAATCTGCAGCTAAAAAGGGAAAGCATGGTACCCAGGGTTTGTTTGCATTTACAGGTGAGTTCTTCCTGCCACTTCCACCTAGCTCAGCCCTTTGTGAGCTAACCTCAGGCGTAGGCCACCACTTGCCTCCTTCTCTAACCAGGCTGGAAGGGTTTTAAGATTGATATTGTAAGTTCGCTTTTTTCCTTAAAATTTCTTAATTCTGGGAGGCACTGCTTAGGGATATAGGCTCTGGATCTGGAGTCCAATAGACTTGGCTCAAATCCATGTTCTGCTATGTATTAGCAGTGTAAACACATGCCTCTGTGTTCTCATCTGTAAAACAGCGTTAATACCAACACCTGGTTCAGTAGATTATATTTAGTTAGTGCTTATCAGGCAATAACCAGCAATATTATTAATAATTCCCATTTATTTTCCAAGGAACTCTGGCAAAAATATGTGCATTCTTCCAGTCAATGTGTATTGAGTGCTATGTTTGAGATCTAATCCTATTTTCAAAACTCTATAAAAGACTCTAAATGGACCACTGGTTAGGAAGTATGGGAAGTTAGGAAACCTCCACTTACTAGCTGCATAAGCTTGAGCAGGTTACTTGTCCTCTATGAACCTCAGTTTCCTCATCTCTAAAATGGGAAGGAAACAATAATGACAAGCAGAAGAATTTGCCACAAAATAAGTCAGCTCAAGATAAATAACCTAAAGAGGTGAGAATTACAACTTTCATGAGGGCCATCGGCCTTTTAAGTGAAGCTACAACTTCTAGCCCTAGGTAAATTACATGTGTAGGCATTTGTGTGTGCATATTTATCACGCACACATGCACGCACACACAGGAATTCTAAATGCAATTTCAGGGGTACACAGATCCAGGCTAAACTCCCTGGATAAAAGAAATATCAGTAGTAGGGGATACCAACCCCCTAAACTGAGCATGTTATCAAATGGGGAAATGGAATCTGCCTGTAAGTTTTCTGGTAGATACAGGGGGAATTGGACCGCATTCCATAGCTCGTGTTTTTGACAAGAGAATACAGAGACAAAATGTTTCCTGGAATCAAACTCAAGCATGTTTTTTTCTAAGAGCTGAATATACCATAAGTTTCGCCATTTGTTTCTGTGTTTTTGTCTAAGGAGGGTCACTTTCACTTCAGGATATAATGTTAATCGAGTTTCCTCAAATTAAAAAAGTGAATAAATGAGAAAGAGAGATAGTGAAAGCGAGAGAGACGCTAGTGTGGAAGATGAAGATGTTAAGTTTTTCTTTATCCTTTGCTGAATCCCTTAGTCATCCCCTTTCTGCTAGGAGGCAATGTGGTTATGCAAAGATTTCTTATTTGTATTTTCACTGATGCAACTGCAGGTTTTGAATTACTGGTAGTCTTTGCATAAAGACTAAAACAATAAAAGCATAATTAGAATACATTGTATACAGCCAACTCCAGTTTTATTTTGCCCCAGCTCTGTATTTATGATAAATCACTAAACATGAACGCTCTTTAGGGAGGGTGATTTTAGGTCTCATCTCTCCACTGAGCAAAAACAGTGCCTGTGACTGGAGCCTGAATTTCAATTTTGCAAGTGTACAGTTGAAGTGAATAATACTTGGCACAATGCAGTGCACAACTGAGCCACTAAATGGCTGATTTACTAAATTATTATTAGATGAGCCCTTGCTGTTCCAAATGAAAGTGCAGTCACTGTCTTCCTTCATGGTGTGTTCAAATTGTTCTGTGTTTAAATATTCAGCATGAGGCTAATGTGAACTGATGAACTGAGACTATAAACATTCACTTTCAATACAGATAGAGCGACAGAGATGCAACATATCATGTGGCCCGCAGAGGTGAAAATGATTTATATTTAAGGATGTTGCTGCCGACTTCCATTACTTTAAGGTACTCTTAATTAGCCTGGTGTTTGAAATGACTAATTCATGTGTACAGGGAGAGCCGCTTCATAGAGGCTGAGATTTTCGAATGCCAGTGAAGGAGTAGCTACCATGAGGATTTGCTACCTCTGTATTTCCAAGGAAGCCTTGAGTTCCTTCATGGCGGGCTGGCCACACAGCACCAGCAGACGAGCATGTCTGCCAGAGATACTATGGAGCTTTGACATTCAGTGAGCTTTTGGAGACCCACCAAAAGAGTCCACAATCCTTCCTTCCCACCATCCACCCTCCTGGTGTTCACCTCCCTTATAATCCCAACCTACTACACAGCCAGCCCCACTGATACTTCAATCCCCATGTCACCAGCTTCTTTACTGACACCTGCTGGAATGAACAACAACCTTTTGCTCCTTGGACAAATAGGACCCTCCTCTCTCTTCCCCTTTGAGGGCAGTTATAGGCAAGCACTTAAAATACTGTGATCACTTACAGTAGATTAGAATTTTTTATTGGTGCTGTGTTGCCATAACAACATGAAGACAGCAGATGACTTAAGCTAAGCTTGCAAAGCAAAAGGCTGCTCATCTGGCAGTTAAAATGAATACAGTTCATTTCACAAGTTTCCCATATGGACGCTTAGTGTATGGTAATGAGGAGACCATATGGTGAGAGAAAATGCACTGAGAACAATTGGGTTCCACTGGCTGAGTGGGAAGTTGGGAGAGAAAACCCGGGTGAGAGATTCTGGTGTGCTCTCTGGGTTCAAGGTTTGGCGGAGGTTTGTTTGGGACTGTTGTTTTCCACAGGGGTTTCGCGTTTCTTAATCCGTTCCTTAATATGTCGGCTGTGTGAAATGACAAACATCTTGCAAATTTTGCAATATCATTCATCACAAACTGTCAGCAGTGTTTGCAAATCTGACTTGCAAGATCTTTTAAATGTGTTGTTCTTAAAAGGCAACAGTACTAAGTTTTTAGACAAAGTGCAGGAAAATTTAAGCACTTCTGACAAGCAGAAACATTAACAGTAATCATTTTAAAAACACTCGCATCTTTTGCCTGCATGTTTAGCTGTAAATAATGCTAGAATGTATAAAAGCTTTAAAGTAAAAATGTAATAAATACTTTTTATTATGTTTCATAAAGGATAAAAAATGCTTTGAGCTATGTCTACGTGTTATCTATACATGCAGACGTATAGAGATGGATGACTCCCATTCTCCTTACTACTAACCAGATTGGGGACCTGGGAGGACAGCTTGAAAAAGGCTCTGAAGTCAATTCTGTACTATACATGCTTCATAAAAGATGAATATAAATGCATTAGTTAGACACGGTGAGCTAAATTAGAAGGTCAGGCAGGGCTGGGAGGGCTGAAAAATCACACAACCAATGAGTGTAATTACTCTTTTTTAAGTCTATTAAGTGGTGTTGTTCTATCAAGGCTCAGGGGTATAGGACATGAAGAACAAGATAAAGTAATGTGTATTTATTACTCCCACTGGATCAATTTACCAGATATTTTCAGCTCCATAAAGCAAAATACACAAATGCAGCCTTTGTTACTTTTCCCAAACTGCTTTATTTTCTCTAAAAGAGGGGCTGGCTCTTGGAGAAAAGACTCATTTGCCCTGAGAAGGTCCCCAGGCCAAGCCTTCTCAGTAGGGAAATGAGAGAAAGCTGGTGAGAATCTACATAAGGTTGGGGGCCAGGTGTCTGCAGAGGAGACACCTCAAGGCAGAATTATTGGGGTCTTCATATCTGCAGGAGAACTGGGAACTCAACATAGTGAAGACAGTGAGGCTACCGACCCTGAGGGCCTGAGTTTGAATCGTAGTTTTCCCACTTGCTAGCTGTGACGTCGTAGCAAGTCATTCAGACCTCTGGGCACTCTAACTCCTCATCTGTAAAATGGGGAACACCCATGGTGAGGGGATTAGTGGCCCCCATTTACTGGAGTCTCACTAGATGCCAGGGATGCCTCTTGGCATAAATTATCTCATTAACACCTAACAACAACGCCGTGAGGCAGCTGCTTTACAGAGGAGAAACCTGAAGCGTGGGAGGTTGAGTCGTGTGCACCAAGTAGTGGATCTCGTTTCCAAAACGCACATCTTTCTGACTTGAGAGCCCACTCTCTTGGCCTCTGTGCTCTTCGAAAACCTTAATAATGCAGTGCTGGGCTCACAGTAGGCATAAAGTAAACATTCCTTGCTTCCTAGGGTTCACAGCTGACACGCCTGACGCCAGTTAAACTCAGGGTGTGCTCTCACTGCCTTAGGGCTAAGGCTCACTGACCACTCATGAAGGCAACTAACATACTGCAAGGGGGCGGAGATACCTCTGACCTTGAACACAGAGAGCGCTCCTTGTTCAGTGTATCTGGATTGCATCACTGCAGCCATCAGCATCTCAGAATTTCTGATCGACCACGTTCCCCATCCCCTCCACCTCTAAATTACAAGAAGAGTCAACCTTGACCCCAAAGTTGGTCACATGTTCCTCCCCTTCCTGCCAGGATCCAGAGAGAAAGGCGAAACTGTATGAAACAGAACAGAATGCTGTGATTTAAAAACCTTAGCCTGCCCTTTTCTCCCTGTGTATATGAAAAAGGAAACCAAAAAACATCTGGGGTTAGCATAATTACAGTATTTTAAATTTGTGTGTACAGCAACTATCACTGATGGTGACTTTCAGGGACAAAATAATTTACAGAGCAGGATTCCGCCTGCTCCCGTTTTCCTATTTGGTAAATGGGAAAGATGTCTGCTGCCCCAGCTTCTCTCGCAGGAGGGACTCCAATAAAACAAAGCACGTCCAAATTTTTTTGAAAAAGAACAAGCCTGTATACAAAGGCATATTATTATGGAAAGCCGTCTTCTTGGTCTTTGGAGCAGTTTCATTTGACAGAATATGTGGGTGGTTGTATGAATCTAGCTTTGTCTATTCACAAACACATGGGTTTAATAAAGAGGAGTTTGTTTTTTAAGGTGTGTGGTCCATAGCTCACTGAAACACTCCTGTTTGACAAACACTGACCATGATCCTAAGAAAGGCGCAGCCCATTTTTATGCCCCTAACAATGGACAGCAGGAGTATAAATCTCCCCAGTCCACAGGAATACCTTGTGCTGGCTCCATCCGCCACTTCCTGACCCTGCCCTTGAACTCTCTCCACTTTAACATTCAAAGCCAAGAGGACAGCCACTTGGCTCTGAGTCACACTGAGAGCTTCCTGGGGTGGGCTCCGGCCAGGCCTTGCACGATCAAGTGGCTAGATGCAAGCCGTGGAGTGTTTCCTTAACACACAAATCCATTGTGTCCTTGATTACTCTTTCCAAACCCAGGAAACAAGGGTTGGGAATTTTACCATCAGGGACAAAGTGACACGTGCCTATGCTATTTGTTCAACATTTCTGAACATAACATGCAACCATAAAAGTGTTTTCAAAAGTAAGTACGCAAACTCAACCCTAGATTCCATTTCTCTCCTTTCCTTTCTAATCAGAAAAAGGACTGTCTGGTTTCTGTAGACCTCAACCATTAAACCAGATTTGTCTTCTAGTTCTGTTACCCAGGCTGGAGTGCAGTGGTGGGTATGTCTCACTGCAGCCTTGACCTCCTAGGCTTAAGCAGTCCTCCCACCTCAGCCTCCCAAGTAGCTGGGACTACATGCACACACCACCATACCTGGCTAACTTTTTTCATTTTGCAGAGGTAGGGTCTTGTGATGGTGCCCAGGCTAGTATCAAATTCCTGGCCTCAAGCAATTCTCCCACCTCTGCTTCCCAAATTGCTGGGAATACTGGCATGAGCCACAGCTCACTAAGTATTTTTAAAGTGGCAAGTATGGGCCAGATGCTATGCCAAGGACACCCATGAGATGACCTCTCTTTATCCTCACATGATCCTATGATCCCCTATGAGCTAGCATGATTAATTATCCCCATTTTATCGATGAAGAAACTGAGGCACAGAGGAGAAATCACATGTTCAACTGCTCACCAGGATTAGGATTTCCTGTTCTGCCGAGATTGGGTGGAAGAGCTCTCAGAAGCAAGGGTCCCATTGTCACTCAACTGGCAAATCATCATAGCTACCTTTTGTTAGCTCTAAATAAGTCATTGAAATGTAACTTGAAAAGGTACAACATAGCACCGTCCCCATTTAACAGAGGAAGACACTGAGGCACAGAGAGGTAAACAATTTTGACCTAGGTTGCATAGCTAGAAAGTGGCCAATGTTTGAATTCCACCTTGTCCAACCTGACTCTCCTCAATACCTCCAGTGGACTCAAGAGATCAAACAGTAAAGCAAGTGCTAAAGTGAATATAGTGCCCAAATGGGAACAATGGGAAGAATCTGTCATGGTACCCCTGCCTTTGTTCTAACACTAAGACAGCTAAGGCACCTACCATTAGTCAGACCCACATCATTTATATCATCGTGCTATAAAATTACCAGTTGTCCCATAGGAAATCCATGGGACCATGTTCTTGCTAGACAGAGGAACCTAATGGTAAATCTCTCCATAGACCATCTATGCCATGGGTGGAGACTGCTGTTTATTATTATATGATTTAATCTACTAAATAATAAATAACCTGTAGATGATGTAATTGCTTATCAAGAATAAATTGGGTTGGAAAAGGAAAGGGAAGGACAGCACTTCAGTGGAAGTGAGGTTGTTCTGGGAAATTGAAGGTTGAAACTGAAGGCATCATCTCTGAAAACTGAAGGTGTTTTCCCCCCTCAGTTAAGATGCAGGACACATGCCCTTGCTCATCACAGTCCTTCCTCTCTTGGAGCAGTTAGCACCCCTCCTCCCCATGCGCCTCACATCTGTGTAGTGACCTGAGGGGTGGGTTTCTCCCGTACAGGGCCAGTTCTGACAGGTGGCCCTGCCTACAAGGGCAGCCAGCACACAGGTAGGATTTGATGACGAACTGGTCCCCCAAGGAGGTTCACCGAGCTAAGAAGGATGGCAACTTCATTTTCACAAGTGTTTTACAAGGATACCTAGACCTGGAAATGGCATATCTCTCGATTTACTGTGGCAAGAAAGAGTCCTTGAAACTAATTCAATCGAATGTTAATAGTTTTTACCTGTGTGGTAAATGAAGCTTTTTGCTGTCAGGAAACAGTGAATGGAAGCTCAATGAATTCTGTACTTTGAGCTTCCTTCACATTTAACTGCCTGCTTTTGAGTCCTCACAGAATGTTGGTTGCACTTTTCTTTAATGTGCTATTATTTTTGGTTATGATTAGTTGTGTTTGGGACTCTCTCCCACATACAACCCAAGTTCCTGAGGTACAGGGATGGGGACATCCCAAACATTCACAACAGGTATGCAATAGTCAATAAAGGTCGGTTTCCTTCTGTCTGCACTGGCAGTTAATGATGTATTGGTGACATATATGACTCTGTCTTGAATTTTTGTTTAATGTCTCTCATATTTGTGCCTATTTTCCCAACTAGGTAGAATGCCTTAGGAGAAGAGAGGTTGTCTTTGCCCAGTCTCAGGATCTACCAATACATCTTGAGCTCTAACTATTCTCCTCTTGCGAGGACTAAGTACGGATCCTCATAGACAGAAATTTGGTGTTCCTTTTTCTTTTGAGAATTGGTAAGATGTAGCAATTAAGTAGCTCAGACTCTAGGGTCATGCTGCATAGGTTGGAATATCAGTTTAGCAATTTACATGCTATGTGACCTTGGGCAAATTATTATTTAATCTCTCTTTGCTTCATTATTTTCTCTTCTAATATAGGAATGGTAATACTACCAACATCAGAGCGTTGTTGAGAAGATAAAATGGCATAGCAGATATAAAAGTAAGCACGGTGTTGCCTGGCACATAAGTGCTTGCTACTTTTATTATTGCTTACCTTATAGCACCAAACACACAAAACACAAAAATATGAGTTGTTTACCTATGAACTAATTTTTATCAGCAGCAGAGTTTTCTGCAAATCACTCAAGTCCAAATTTTCAGAGACTACAAAAAGGCAGTATCCTCACCTTTGGCAAACGCTCAGGGTCACCAGGGTGCCGAGGAATGACCTTCTGTAACCTCTGGAAACCATAATCGATGGTGGGTTCGTTGAGCGCTGCAATAAAGAAGTCACACGATTAGTACATTTTCAAGAAATAAAGCAGAACATGGCTTGCAACACTAATGGTATGGAAATAACCAGGAAGTCCAAAGTTTAATTGATACTTTTGAACTGGATCAGAAGATGATTACGTGAGTGATCTCTTTGCTGAAATTTCCACCATCTGCTTTATACCACGATGGGGAGTGACCTGGCCAAAAGAACATTAGGAGTAGGTCTTGAACAGTGTTCCTTTGGCCAAATTCTACACTCCTTATGTGATCATAAATAGAAAGTAAAATGGTATTTGATGTGAGATTTTTAGGATTCACTTTAATTCAGTTGCTCAGGTAAAAACACTCAAGGGCTTGCCTGGCAGTATCTATATCCTGTAAACAGCAGGAGAATTAAAAGTATCTGCTTAACTGCAAAATCCCTAGCGGACCTCAGCTGATACAATATCTTAGTACAATTAAGCATGCAAGAGGCTGGTGAGAGCAGAGGAGAGTGAATAGAAGTGAATCTTCCAGGTATGGAAAGCCGGTGCCACCCTTGAGAGAGTCTGCAAAGGGGATGGGTATTGAAAATGCCCTGATTCAAAACCCTCACATCTGAAATGATAGATCCTTTCACCAACATTGATATTATTTGGAACCAGCGTCTGAAGTACTAGCTTAGAGCAGCCGAGTCTCCAAAAATAATCCTTGAAAAGACCAAAAGAAGAGCAAACCTGGAATAACATTTGGAGACCATGGACCTTGCTGTGTGCACACTGACCACACACTCTTCAAAGCATGCTTAAATTAAACACAATATTAAGTGGACTCTGGTCTATTATTTTCAAAATTTCTCCCTGGTATATGAAATATCTTCAGGCTATCTCACGTGAAATAGTGGAGATGCAAAACATGGCAGCTCCTATCCATAGCCTCCACCTCCCTATATTCTCTAAGTAAGGGGTAAGTGGGTGTTTTTAAAATTTCTTTTCTTTTTTAGTATAATCAAAGTGTTCAACCACATATTTTCTCACATGCTGAATAAAAAAGACAGTCTGTGTAGTTCTGACATTTAGCTATACATTAAAAAACAAGTTGCCACACGCTTTACTTAAAATGCATTTCCATTAACCTAAATTTTAAAAGTAAGATTCATACTAGTACTAACTTTAAAAAAACTGTATTAAATTCAAATAGGTCCCAAGGCTAATGGAAGCAATTTGTATACCAACCCAAACTGACTGGCCCACTTTTCAAAATACAGGTATGATAATCTTGTGGTTTTAAAAGGACATTTAAATTGAAAGACTGTGAATTTAGTACATAATTATACCAATAGAACCCTTTAACTTGTCAACTTGTAAATCTAAAAGGCTATCAATCATTTCTAAAGAGGAAATAAACCTTAAAATTCCTTGATTGACAGTGCTTACTTTTTATGTAAGGAAAAAAAGAAAGGAAAAAAAGGCTGCATAAAGTGGCCAGAAATCCATTTACAAAAGTACATTGTTTTACATAGGTGAGTAAAAAGCCAATAATTACACCTCCAAAAGCACATAAATCAGAGTAAGTACTTTTTCTTCACTTGTATATTTTAAGTTAGATGAACTTTAGGTAACTTTTTATTAAAAAGATTTTTTCCCCAAATGCAATGCTTATTGAAGTCATTAATAGAGTGGCATTTTCATTTAAGATAATGTAATCATTTTTGCAAATATGAGATTTAGTCAACCCTCCCCCCCATTTCCAAACAGTAAACTTTCAACCTGCCTCTTGTGGAAATTAACTAAAATTACACCCAAGTGTACCAAATATTTCTATCTATACTAGTATATGAGTTAGGACACAATATTTATTATTCTTTCCATTTTATGAATTTCTAAACCCTTGAGAAGAATTCTTTTTTCAAATTAGACTTGTAGAGAAATGCCATAGAATTCTTTATTCAGGGAAGCTGTTACTTGTAAAATCCACGGTATTTAATCAAGAAATGTGTGAGAGAGACAGGAATCAGCACCAAGGTTTATTTATCATATCCACCCCCCACCCATAATGCTACTTGCCAACAAAAATGTTTAACCATAAATAGTAGCTTTAGACAATTAAATGCATCATTTTAGTATCTGAAAACATAATTCAGCATCCTGAAAATTCTAATTCTTGGTTTTACTTTTCAGTCTAAGGTACCAATAAAATTGGAATTGTTGCCCCACCTCTTCAATCATTAGCATAATGAATTCCTATTGTGTCTAGAAATTCATGGTTGTTAGCTGAATGACTGTCTGATGTATGGCGGGGAGGGATATGTTTCTCCGGCTATATGGCCAACTCACAGAGGAATGACCGACAATATCAGCAATTAAAAGAACCAATTCAAATATCATATGGAACTAATAGCTAAAGAGCTGAGGAGAAGTCATTCTGCTGTCACAGAGTAATTGAATTAGACATATTAAACTCATTATTCAAAGACAAATACGGATTTACTCCATGGATGTGTACTATGAGAGAGGAAATATTTAAAGAGTAAGGCAAGGGTTTTTAACTTATGTCCCATGCCTTTATGATTTGCTGTCTGTTCATAGTTTTAAACAAGTTAACCGGCCCTCAACACAGGTATTAAATATTACAATGGAATTGTCCAGTGCTGCAGACAAAGCTAACATTAAAGATGCTAGACAAAGCTCACTGTCCTAGATCCAAAGAAACCTGATGATTTATCTGATTGCACTGACTAGAGAAAAAAATTAAACCAATTACTGAGTGCGGGGGAGCCATCTGACAAAGACTGTTATTTTAATTGCCCCCACAAAAAATATATTAAATATCTGGGAAGTGAGGGATGGCTAATTTAAGACACCCTCCTCATGGAATAGAATATGATGCAATCCTCAAAAGCAATGACATAGGAAAAAATATTTACTGATATATTGCTTGGTTAAAAAGTAGATTACAGGAGCACGTATACAATATAGTTACTTTTTTAAACAAGCATATATAGAATAAAGAAAATGTGTCTGTGTATAAACTGCCAAATAGTAGTTGTTTCTAAGTAGTGGGTCTTAAAGTGCTTTTCTTCCTGCTCTTTTTCCTGTGAATTTTCTAAATTTTCCACAATGAACATGTATTACTTTTATAATCAGAGAAAAAGGTTAAGAGCAAGAGATTGTTGCTGAGATGGAATCTGACCTGCTTGTATAAAGTAATGACATAAGAAACTATGCTTTAAAAGGGGTCTGTATACCCTTTAATAACCTTGCATAGGTTATTACAGACCATAAGAAAAATAAGTAGTATACTTTTGGCCAGTTGTATAAATATGTGACTATTCATAAACTCTCTGAAAATCAACAGAGAGGGTAACAGGGAGGAATCATAAAGAATGGTATATTTATTTCATCAGTGGGGGTAGTCATACCTTAGGGACATACATCTACTCTGCAAGAATGTAATATAAAGTTAATCCTTCAACAAAGTGACCTCATTGTACTCAAGCGCAGGGCTCAGGAGGCACCAGAAGAAATGGGACTAACCAATTTTTTTTCCCCTCAAACTTGGGACAATTCCGAGAATCTGGTAGAGCAAGAAAAAAAAAAAAACAAAAAAACCCACAAAACTTAATTGGACACAATTAACCATAAATAAAGAAGCATGAGCATCTTAGATTGAAAAAAGAAAAACAGATGAAGCCGTAAACTGCAAGAGGAATGGAATGATGAGAACAGCTTGTGTGGCCCTGCTTCCAAATACCCAGTCCACACACTCTCTGAAAAGGGTTTGAGAGGGCGTCACCCTAAACCAGTTAGGAACAGTAGCTGAATAAGGAAGGATCGTAGGTTTTGAAGAATCCGTTATCCCAAATAGAAAAGCCTCAATGTTTATATCATGAGAATAAAATGGGGCCAATGTATGCATTTTAAAAATTCCAGAAGACATTATACATTTATTCAGTAATCATTTTTAGCGCATACCATATGCTCAAGGAGAGGGGGTGGCATTCGTAGGAATGAACTGTTTAGTGTCACAATACCATCAGCCCTTAAAAACAAACTTTCTGAAAGGTACACATAATCCAACCCCCAAAGACAAATGAAATCCTCTACTTGCAGAGCTGGGACACAGCTCAGCATCTCACAGTCGGGTCCTCCTCATAGTCACCACCTCTGCTCTGCTCTGCTCTTCTTTCTGACAAAGTCTAGGGTCACAATACACTTAATGGGGATACATTAAAGAACCATCAGGTTATTGAGGGGCCACAGCAATTGAATTCAAGCTGTCTTCCCCTGACCCCTTCAAACTCATTTACTGGTAGATATTTACTGAACCCACATAGTAGGACTTTGTGGGGTTGTATACAGCTTATGGAGGGGTACATCTGAAACATTTCCTGCAAATGCATAAAAAGCAAGATCAAATGCTCCTGAACAGGGGAGCAAGCTTGCAGGGTGATGTCTCAGCTGAGATTTCAGAAGGATCCCCTCACCCACAGCTATGATGTGATATTGTGGAATGGATATTGGTGGTATGTATCTGTTGTATGCACCAGGATGCCATTTCAACTGTATCAACATTACTACTTTTGAAAAAAAAAGTTTATGAAATGGTTCAAAGAATCAAACTGTTTTATTCTGGCTTTATGTTGGGACTGCTTATAGAGGGGCTTTAGGTTCCTTCCGGATCTCATCATCTAGAGGGCTTTAGGTTCCTTCCAGATCTCATCATCTCAGACCCCTAAAGGCAACCAGTAACTTTTATTCCAACCAGCCTCTCAGCCTTTCTCTTTATGGGCTTCAATCCAGGTGGTGGTCAAGACAGAACAGCTCTGGTTCTACAAAGTTACAATCTCTAATGTCCAAATGTGCATGCAGCATGAAATGCTATACGCAAAGAAAATCGAGATAACACAATTTTTTATGCACTCATACAAATCACAAATTTTACTCTTAATAATGAGTGAATTCTAACCAAATATATATGTGGCCTTTTTTATGCCTATAGTCTCTTTTTCTTTTTTAAAGAAATCCACTTCACAAACACATCAAATATAGGAAATTCTCTGTAAGGGGGTTTATTTGCAAATTAAAATCATATAGTCAAGCCAGATGCATTCTCAGTTATGAAAATTGATTTTTCTCTTTTTGGAGTTTCCTTTTAAAGAAGTCACTCCTCCGTCCCCCTTAACTTCTTGAATACTTATTCTTGGAAACAATGGAAATGAGAGGCTGCAGAGTTCTGTTCAGAAACACCAGGGGAAAAGTGCTTTGGGTGCCATTCCAACATTGGCTCACAGAGTTCCCTGCTTTTATAGCTTAGCGACTCACTGCCGTGCTTTCACATATTTCTGGGGTTTTAATTTCCTTTTTTTAATGGTTGTGTGACATGATGTCATTTTGACTGGAAATAAAAAGAAATGCAGATATTAGGAAGGCAATATTAATATTCTATTGCCATTTAATGTCCAAACAAATATCTAGACTCTATGCCAAGTAATAAATAAAACCTCATAGCAGAGGCAATGATAAAACTAGCACCTGGGTCTCCAAGCTTCCCTGGTGACTACTCTATATTTGAACTAAAGGAGTAACAGCAGAGCATTTCCCTCCAAGGCAGATCCATTCTGGGCATGAGAGTTATTACATATGTGTTAGGCAGAGACTTTTTGTTCCATAATGGCCCCATTTTTCCCTCAGTCACTAAATTAACAACCAGAGGTAAACAATAAAACAGCAAGTTATCTTCATGAATCTATCTTTAAGACTGAGTTTAAAATATATAAACCAAAAAATCAACCAGAAACCTAAACAAGGCCAGAAATATTGTTCATGAGGAAATTTGTTGCACTTCCAGCCATTTGGATATTTCATTACCTGCCTAGATGTTTGATGCACAAACGGCACACAGGGTCACCTCTTCGGTGGAAGCGATACACTTCCTAAGAAACCTAACACCAAATTCCTTGCAAGTAGAGCTCCTGCTTTCCCCGTGAAATGCTTTTACAGCTGGGTGCCCCTGCCTCTGGAGCGAGTGAGGCTCAGAAGGGCTTCAGGGGAGAACTCACTGAACCACAGAAAGCTGTAACTTTCTGCAACAAGGGTGTCAAGACGAAGCCAACACAGGCAGACTTCACCAATATAGAAGCCAGAGAAAAATTTCCAAACTGCCTCTGAACACTCCCTGATGTCTTATTTGTAGTCTTCGGGTCTCTTGATGTGTGACAACAACTTTGAGATTCAAAAATCAAGCAAAGGAAGCAATACCTCTCTCTACCACAGGCACAATCAGAGATATTAGGTGGCTTGAGTGGCTAAGTCCTTTTTACAAAGAGTGTAGCCAGGGCAACATGCAAAGCAAAGGCTGAAGACAGAAGGTCAACTGAAAAGCAAAGAGCCTAGGAGGATGAAACAAAGCAGGGGCACTCGGAGGAAGACTGATGAGGGAAGATCCTCAGGACTGTAGCTTGGAGTGCAAAGAACTTGCATGTGCTTGGAAATTAACAACTCTTGGAGAAGTAAAAGCAATCAAGAAGTGGAACAAAGAATTAGGAGACTTGCTTTTGTTTTTCAAAATGAAATCACCTTACTGATTTTCTAAAGCTAAAAGTAATGTTAACATAATTATTATATTTAAGAAAATGTTTAAAGGCAGGGAAACCCCCGTAATATCCCCATTCATGTAGAAGCATGATTGATATTTTAGTATGCTTTCAAACATTTTCACAATACTATTTTATATATGTTATAAAAATATAGATTATATACATGCTTATACCTATCTCTCTCTTTTTGATGTTTGTAGCTTACCGTATTATACAGATAGACATAATTAATGTAACAAATCCTCCACAAACTAGAATGTAGGGTTTTTTCCCCAAAATTTTCACTGACTTAAGAAGCATTATAATGAGCACTTCTCAGGATAAAATAATATGCACATTTCAAGTCTTTCAGTATACATATCTCCTAACTATCCTTCGTAAAATTTATGCCAATTTACATTTTGACAGGTTACTTTCAAAGGCATCTGCAAAAGAAAACTAATCTTTAGGATTTTGCATCTCGAAGTCAATTATTCTCTAAGTTATAAGAACCTCTGAAGATTGTAGGTGTTAACAGGCAGTCACTATGATTCCTTGTAGAGGTGCCATTTTATTTTATTTTATTTTATTTTATTTTATTTTATTTTATTTTATTTTATTTTATTTTATTTTATTTTATTTTTGAGACGGAGTCTCGGTCTGTCACCCAGGCTGGAGTGCAGTGGCCGAATCTCGGCTCACTGCAAGCTCCGCCTCCCGAGTTCACGCCATTCTCCTGCCTCAGCCTCCCGAGTAGCTGTGACTACAGGCGCCTGCCACCGCGCCCGGCTAATTTTTTCTATTTTTAGTAGAGACGGGGTTTCACCATGGTCTCGATCTCCTGACCTTGTGATCCACCCGCCTCGGCCTCCCAAAGTGCTGGGATTACAGGCGTGAGCCACCGCGCCCGGCCAGAGGTGCCTTTTTAAACATACCCTGAGGTCATATAAGACTCTTTTCAGTAATAACAAAGTACTTTCTAGAAATTATCTCCTTGGTTCCTACAATGTGCCCTTGACGTAAATGTTAAAAATTACTCCTAATTCAAAGGTGGGAAACTGAGGCACAGAGTTGATTGCATAAATTAGCACAGAAGCCTCATTGTTTATATTTTTGCAGTCCTTTATTCCAAGATGACTATTTTATGTTAATATTGATGAACCTCAATTTGCAGCACATTAACAAGTCCTGATACCAAATAAATTAAACTGCTGTTTTTGCTAACTATCTCTGAAACAAAATCCCAGCACTAACAGGAATCTCTGTGCCTCAGCTCCTGACATTTTACACATGAACAAGCCATTTCGTGGCCTGATTTTATTACGTAAGGCTCACCATGTCAACCAACACAAACCTTTCAGGGAGGCCGCCCTGGTATTTTAAATTTGCCCCCAAATGCTCAAGAAACTGTTTTCTGTCTCATCAAGTTCTTCTTATAGGTCTAAGCCTACAAGGAGCTCTCAAATGCTGATTTGACTTTAGAGAGAAAGAGACACAAATGCTGTCTCTGAGATACATTAAACCAATTTATACTACAACCGGTTGGCATTTTCTGGATGTATGTGAGAAGTTACTGGCAGCAGTGGAGCATCTCTTCATGAACAGACCCCTTTCTTGCCCTGGAGGGCTAACACTCTGTCTAAAATGGGAAGTAGGTGAATCTCCAATAATTAGGAAAAATTGTACTGCTCTCTAAGTGTACTACAGTTGATGAGAAAACCTGCCTGTTACTGTGTATGATGTGCTCTGAACAGCATAGCCTTCCAGGAGCCTTAATTTAGATTCTCAAATTTGATCCAAGTTTAAAACTAAAATTAAATCCCTCGAGCAAACAGAAGTTTAATGTACACAATTTTTTTTTTTTTTTTTGCCTTCCAATCTTTTTTCATTTTGGTTGTTTTTTTTATTTGGATCATTTATCATTAGGTTTCAAAGCCAAATTTGCTTCTTTAAATGAGAAGAGAAGAATAATTTCCACTGTGTAATGGACGATGGCATTTAAATATTGGAGACCAACATATTCTGTCTTTCTTAACATTTAAGGATACGTCCATAATTCTCTTCCCTACTGGCATAGTTTCTGATATAACTAGAGTAATATTACTTCTATAATTGTTCTTCAGATTTCTTCCCAAAGAGTTTTGACATTAGCTGTTATCGAGGAGGTAAAATCACCCAGCCTGTCTGATAAACATGTTTTCTTACATCCCCACCCCAGCAAGTGCTGTGACACTATACTTTTATCATCCCGTGTGTGTTCAGAATGAGCTTAGAACAGCAATTGCCGGGAATAGGCAGGCGATAAACCGCATTGATTTAACACATCTTGTTTTCAATCATGCTTGGATTTTCTGAGCACGCATTTTTCCTGTACTCTGGCTTGTAGCTTTTATCTGACGAGCTGATCCCTTTTCACTGGAAAATGAAAAGGTCGCACAATAAGACACGGTTTACTGGAACTTGAACACGCACCAGGGAAAGTATTTTAGATAAATACTGTCAGACATAGTGGAGCTGAATTTCAACAACACAATTGCTAAACAACAATACTTATTACTCTCCTAGAACAAGCCTACTAGCGACTTATGGCTCTCAGCAGGGGACAGCACCGAGTCAGGCTCCAAGGCGAAGAAACCCTTCCCTGAGCCTTGCGCTAACCAAACGCGGAGTTCTGGGCTGAAGTACTACTTGTGATTGTTAATATCATGGTTTTATGAGACAACTCAGCAAATGACTCCCACTGTTCACAGAGTCGTTTCCTCCGAACCAGTGGACAGGTTTCAGAAGAGTTGTAACGAAGTTACAACAGAGCTCTGCAGACGGTCCCACTGGGAAGGAAAAAACAAATCCCAAGAATGGTGATAAAAAAGTGACTCCAAATCATCCACTAATTCCACTAATAAGACAGGAAAGTACTTGTAACTGGAAGATATTAGAAGATTAAGTGATTATTTGGTAACATTTTAATGGAATTAAAGAGAACTTATAACAAGTATGCCATGGGGAAGAGCTACAATGGCCTTGCAGATAAGCCTGGAAGTTTTTATCAGCCAAAGCTCCAACTTAAATAGCATCTTGATTTAAAAATAAATGAAATCAGTCTTCTTCAGTATTGACCCAATGTAAGTGATTATTTTTGCTGAGCATCTTGATCCTAAGAAGTCTCCTCCCCCTGACTATTACAGTCTAGAACCCTTTTCTTTTAATACACATTTTGTTTATACATTTATTGTCTACTTTAGAGCTCCTCAAACTTTCTCTGTTCACAATACCCCGAGTATCTCAGCAATCTCTTCAAAGCATCCCTAAGGCAGAAGCAATGCCCAGCAGTTCTGTTATTAACTACTTAGATGCGAACAGCTTAACCTTTATGCGTTAGCAACTTAGTAGGACATACATATTTGAAAAAATTGACAGAAAAATATAACATTTTGTTTCATTTTAAAATAATCACAATTTACTAGTGAAACATGTGTTCCTGGTGGGCACCACACAACTTTGCACACCTCAGAATCAGACTAAACACAGCCACCCTCATTTTCGATTCCATATTGGTTTTCACATGGCCCCTTTTTTTTAAAACCATAGTAAATGCTGAAAACCAGCTTTGCAAAGGTATGACACCATCAAAAGAATGCAGTATAAGGCTGGGCACAGTGGTTCACACCTGTAATCCTAGCACATTGGGAGATTGAGGCAGAAGGATAGCTGCAGCCCAGGAGTTTGAAACCAGCCTCGTCAATATAGTGAGACCTCATCTCTACAAAAGATTAAAAAATTAGCCAAGCATGGTGGTATATGACTGTGGTTCCAGCTACTTGGGAGGCTGATGTGGGAGAAGAACTTGAGCTGGACAGGTTGAAGCCACTGTGAGCCATGATTTCACTACTGCACTCCAGCCTGGGTGACAGAGCAAGACCTTGTCAAAAAAAAAAAAAAAAAAAAAAAAAAAGCAGTATAATGTAATATTGAGTTTTGAACTACCTTTAGACTGGTAGTTTATCCAGTATCTATCTGATGTACTTGAAGAATCACTGTTTCCCTCAAGTTTAAAATATCTCATAGCATCCCAATAAGTTTGTAGGGACACCTTGGTTGATAAGTTTAGAAAACATGGATTCACTCAGAAGCATAATATGAAGTGCCACAATGAATTACATTCATTCATGTGTATCTTGTCTTCTTTTAATAATTACAACAGCAGAAGCAGCAGCTCACACTTCCTAAGGACTTACTGTGTGCCAAGCACTTTATATGGATTAACGTATCCTTCACAATAACTCTACAAGGAGGTACTATCATTATTCCCATTACACACAGAAGAAAACCGAGGCTTGGGGAGTTAAGACTTTGCCTAAATCCACAGAGCTAATCAATGTAGGGGCTGGGATTCAAACCCAGGCAGTCTGCCTTGATAGCCCTACTCTGAACCTGTTAATTAGAGCAGCAAGTTAGGCCCATCAAGGGCTCTTCAGAGCAGATCTCTAATAATTTTGGCTTCTAGGACTTTTGTGATACTGTTTTTGCTCTTCAGGTATCCTTCTATCTATAATCTGTTTTAGTCCTTTCCTTTGTCTCAATTTATATTCCATGAAAACATTCTAGAACTCATTTGACTTCCAGTTTCCTAATAACACACTCTTCTTCCCTTTGCCCCAACCCTTTTGGAGTAAGACTGAGCTAGATTGCAGCCAGGCTACATAATTGACCGGATATATGTTCCTTTTGGAAAAGTCACTTACATTCTTTAAGTCCTCCTCAACTATAAAGTAAAGATTTAATGTGCTATTATTTGTACAGTGATTAGCACATAAATACTCAACAGGCAGTTGTTATTACTATTAATAGAATACAGGCCATGTGCTAGAAACAGGGGCAGGTGCAACGAATACAGGACTAATTAGACGTATTTACATATTCCCCACTCTCAAGGAACTCCAGAGTCTAGAGGGGCAGAAAGACACAAACAGAATCCTAAAACAGTGTGGCAAATACAACAGCAGGAAGATGCGGGGTTCTAGAACAGCGGGTGTGTTATACTTGTCTCTGGGACTCAACCTTCCCCCTTCCTTTATGCTAACTTGGAATTACAGTTCAAAGAATTCTACCACCTCTGGTTCTCAAATATTACCCTGAAAATGAGTTCCATCTGGAGTAGGACACAACCATTTCAAAACAATGTAAGTTCTGTGAACAAAGAAAAAAATAGGTAGGAGACACTTAATTAAGAAGGGATTCATTTCCAGACTTGGGATGTTTTATACTGTTTAATTAATTAAATAAAATTACAGGCTTGCTCTATATAAGGCCCTATGCTTAAGAAGATAAAAAGAAAAAGATGTACAGCATGCAAGTCCAGTGCCCCGTCCATCCCCAGCTGGAAATGATTCTATTTGAAACACTCTTCTAGGCACTGTGCCATACCCTTGAGAAGAATATAATCCAGTGGGGAGACAGGCCTGTATTTGGTGAACCAAAAAGATACAAAACTGTAGCATTACTAATATAAAATAGTACACTGCACCCAAGGAGGAAAAACTAATTCTCTGTAGTAGAGTCAGGAAAATACTTAGCTCAGATATCTGAGTTGGGTATGGAAAGATAAATAGGATTTTTCTACTGAAAAGGACAGGAAAAGCATTCCAGGCAATAGGAATAGAATGAGCAAAGGGAAAGAGTTATAGAAAAGATGTGTTCAAGTAGGGTTGGATGCTCCAGTTTGGGGAGAGTACAGCTTAACATGTTGCGAATGAGGTGTTAAAGGTTAACCATGAGTAACAGTATTGGCCTTGGTGCCTTGCTAAGAGCAGGTAGACAACAAGGAGACATTTAAGATTTTTGAGATCGTAGGAGCAACACGATGTGATCCACATTTTAAAAAGCCAAAGAAGTAAAATGAAGGCTGACTCTTAAAGGCAGCATTATTGCAATAATCCAAATGGAAAATAAAAGACCAACTAATGATGGGGTGGTCATGGAGGAAAAAGTAGATTTCAGAGATATTTTAGAATAAAATCTACATGAATTCAGTAATATGCCAGATGTAAGGGGATAGGAAGAATGGGGGATGACTGACATTTCTAATTTATCTGACTGAGTGGAAACAGTGGCCATTTTGCAGAAAGAAAACTATATACAGGAGGGAAAAAAATCATGAGTTCAATTTCAGACATGCTGGAATTTAGGTGCCAGAAGAACATCTAGGTAAAAATATTTAGTAGACAGTTGAGAATAAAGAACAGAAGCTCAGACTGGGCACGGTGGCTCACGCCTGCAATCCCAGCACTTTGGGAGGCTAAGGTGGGTGGATCACTTGAGGCCAGGAGTTCAAGACCAGCCTGGCTAACATGGTGAAACCCTGTCTCTACTAAAATGCAAAAATCAGCCAGGTGTGGTAGTGCTTACTTGTAGTCCCAGCTACTTGGGAGGCTGAGGCAGGAGAATTGCTTGAATCTGGGAGGTGGAGGTTGCAGTGAGCACTACAGCCTGGGCAACAGAGTGAGACACCGTCACAAAAAAACAAAACCCAGAAGCTCAGGAAAAATATCAGTGATGGAGTTAATTCTATAGGGAACACCAAGATATAGGTAATAGCAAAAACCACATGTGAAAAGAGAACCCAGGACAGACAACACTATGGTGAACACAAGCAGGTAAGGAATGGTTAGAGAGAGATTGAGACACAAAACAGGACAAATGCAGGTCAAAAAGGTAGAAAGAACACCAGGAGAGAATAGTGTCACTGAAATCAAATGAGGAACTCAGAATATAAGGGGTTGTCAACACCATTAAGTGCAGTCAAGTAACCAACCAGAAGAGGTCTGAGGAGAGGTTGTAAATGTAAGCAAATTTGTAAATTACTATATTTGGAAGTTGTAAATGTTATACTAATATCATTAGCATAAATGGCACACACAGTTTCAGACAACTTGTGGATGCTTTAACCCTAAAGTTCTGGTTTTCTTCAGACTCACTCTGTAACTCCCAGTAAAAAGATATGAACCTAAATGAGTAAGGGTTGGCTAACTTGTTTGCCCAATTGTAGCTTAGCTTATCATAAGAGCCATACAAGAAAGCATGGAGGACATTCAGTCCCAGATCAGTTCCCAGTCCTAAAGAAAACTGTAGAACTTCAGGTGCCTCAAGACAAAAGCTATGACATTTACCTGAAACAACTATGATGATAAACCTTGAGTTGACTTTTAGATTTGGTTAATCC
Organism: Theropithecus gelada; assembly: GCF_003255815.1. NCBI lineage: Eukaryota > Metazoa > Chordata > Mammalia > Primates > Cercopithecidae > Theropithecus > Theropithecus gelada. Next base: position 155,311,376 of record NC_037673.1, read on the forward strand.
CTGTTAATATATTTGGAGGAGTGAAGATGAGGGGATTTCCATGGTTCTTGATGTTTTCTGCTCACACTCTTAATGCCTGTCTTTTAATAAGTGAATGGAACTACATTAATGACTTAAGGTATCCAATGAAGTTCTACTTCTTCTAATCTACCCTAGATTTGGGCTTGTGATCTGTCTCCTCACCACAAAATATTGACAAAATACAGTGTACACATAACTAGAATTTAATCTTCCCCTTTGGATGTTGGTGGTCTTAATATTGGTCCCCAGCGTCTTACAATCAATAGATGTTTAGTTAAGCAGTTCACTTGTTTTGGAGTAACAGTTATTGTGTGGGCAATGGGTATGTGGCCACTTCCGCAATAACCCCAGGTCTCCTGACGGAGTGAACATTACAATCACATATTTGTTGCTATTAGCTTGTGAGATGGTGGAAACCAATTTTGAAAAGCAAGTAATAAAGCACCACATAAAAAATAATGGTGTAATTACTTCTTGGTCAGGTAATACCTACTGTGACGATAAAAAACCAAAGGGAACACCAAGCATCATAAGTGGGTTTGCTGTAAATTTGACACTGGTTCTGACCTTCAGCAAGGAAAAGGTTTGAACCCACCCACTTCAACCAGGTACACAGAAGACTCTTTGTGTTGTGTATCTTTACCAAGTCTCCGTGTAAAAGCATTTTAATGAATTTATCTCATTAGTGCCTACGTCAATTCTCAAGAGCTGAAGAGACTGGACCAGTCGCTACATTACTGACCCAAAGGCTTTTATAATCTCATTTGAATTTAGGCCCCAAAGAAAGAGGTCTGGTAACTGCATTAGAAAGAAATTGCCATGTGGATATAATTTGTTGTCTAAATGTAGAGGATAAAGAGGGAGGGTGGGGGTTCTAATTGGAATATGGACTACACTGTCCAGGAGGAAGTGAAAATAATGTTGGCCGTTGCTGTTGATCTATAAGCAACCACCCCAGTAATCCACTAACCTAAGCAGAAGAAACCAATCAGCCTCCATCTTCAGGCTCTGATTCTTTCTTTCGTGTGCCATCCCAAGTGCTAGAGAGGCTTCCCTAATTTCCATGGAATAATGTGGGTGGGTGTAGGGAGTGAAAGAGAGGCTTAGCCAAAGTTATGCCCTGAACTTTTAAGGATAGGATAGCACAGTCCATGTTTCAGGACATCATGATTCAGTTTTTATTACTACTGCTTTGGGTTATTTCCAGCTTGGGGGAAGACTCATAGTTAATATTTCTCTTTAGCTTGTCTAAGAGCTGCAAATGGTTCTCCGAATGTACACGCATCATTAGAAGACTTTATGACAGGATGCTGTTAGAGTATAGCATTTGTCACAGCACAGGATGAAAAAAAGTAGGTTAGCTTTTACTAATAAAAGTGACAATAGGTTAAATTCTCAATGACAGCAACTTGAATGGAGATAATGAGAACTCTTAGACCTGGATGGTTGGTTAGAAATGGGTACAAGCTTTCTGGAGGGCAAATTGACTATTTTGGGTGGGGAGGATGAAATAATTTTAAGCTTAGAGACTGAATCTTTATTAAGTTCAGAGGCATCCCCAAAAGTAGTCCCGGTGGCCACACAAATGATTTTTTGAAGTGGGCAAAGGCCTTTAGAAATGCCATCTAGTGTCACCAAAAGCCCTTGTTCTTGCTAAGATTCCTCTGGACCTCTTTTTCCTTCTAACTGGAATTAAGAGACTAAAGTTCCCCAAACTGAATCTTGCATTTCTCTCTATATTGATGGGTGGAATGGACCTGCTTAAAATCAACAAGGAGAAACAAAGTGACCTTCCTTCTATACTGTCTCTATAATTTTCCTGCTCCTATTGAAGCCTGGTGAATTTCGAGGAAATAAAAATACATATTTAGCTCCATCTGTGGAATTCACTTTGCCTGAGACCAACATGTCAGGTATTGTTGCTGGCTTTTTCAGAGGGCTGGGACATATCTACAGGAGCAGAGATCAGCTTGATAAACTGCTGACCTGTTCTCAAATGGAAAATTTTTGTGATTATATTGGGACAATAGGTATTGTGACCCTTTAAGGACATAAATCAAACATACTGGATTGCATTTTTCAAAAGCTACCAAAACAACTTTTAGATACAAATGCATTCTTCTAAGTCTCCTTTCTAACTCTAGATTTAACAGTGTGATCTTGATGTGGTCAGGTAGAGAGGGGCAAAGGCACATCTACTCAATCAACTTCAGAACTTTATTACTGCAAAAATCTTCAGCAAACACAACCAGGCTTGGAGAGCCTAAGTGACTAGTGCAAAATCAACAGCTAGTCAACAGCTGAATCACAACTAAAACTCAAATGTTGGAACCGAACCCACCCCAGTTCCTCTGCATCATTCCTCCATGTAAGCCTGACTTAAACAGGATCATTTGTTGAGAAGCGGTTCTGAGCACTTTTGCAAACTTGTTTTTTTCCTTCGGACACCCCAAAAGGTAGGTAATTCCTATTTCACAGATGAGAAAGTGTGACTGCTAGTCTTGGGTGAAGGATCGGTAGGTAAAGAAATGTGATTGAACTGCACCTATGGAAAAAGATAACATCAAATCTGTCATTCAGATGACATCTTCATATAGATGATCTATCTCCTACTACTGCTGGCCATTTCAAAACCAAATGGACCTGCCATTTTGTAAAACAAACACCAACTAAAAGGAAGACAACAAATGTTCCCAGGACCCTGAAAGTATCCTGGACCATGTCTACAAAGCATCCACATGTTTTAAAGCCATTGCCAAGTTGTCCCTTAAAGGCTGTTTTGCAAAAACCTCCAAGACTAAAAACAACATGCTGTGACTTTACCTACATTCTTGTAATGGAAATGAGATAAGAATAGTAGTTCATAGTAATTGATGCACAATGACCATGTGCCAGCGACCGTGCTAAGCACTATCTTACAAATGGCCAACTCTTAGCTGTCTCTGTGAAGTCTATACTGATATCATCACCATTTTACAGGACAAAGACCTTTAGGACAACAGAGAGATGACGGATCTTGCCCAAGTTGCACAGCAGTAAGAGCTGAACCAGGGCAGGCTGTCACTGTTGTTCACTGGCTCCTCTATGATGGACTGCCCCTGTGGAAGGATTTAGCTAATACATTGGAAGCAATGGTATTATCTTTCCCTTCGGGGCAACACAGGAGAAAACAAATAGTAAAAGATGCCTACAGCAAAAATATCTGTCTTCGACTTGAAAAATATAACTGTATATCCACATATGCTATATAAAGACTTGACTCGGTTAAGACATACGTTTTAAAAGGGAAAGTTGCCAGAATGGATCACACTTAAATACAAAACCAGTTTCTGTGAGGTGCGTGGTGGTGATGTCACCCACAAAAAGATGGGAAGTGACACGTGCTTCTCCATGACCATCTTCCAGCTTGTTTAATCTCACCTGGCAAGTTTCCCCTCATCAAGTAAGTTGAAAATGGTTATGGACTCCAGAGGCAACTCCGGATAACATGGGTAGAATTCTGGTATGCCTTCTTCATTAACTGCTCATACCCCAGAAATGAGAAGAAAGCCGCTCTTCCTGGGGAGTCTTTTAACTGAAAAACTAATCTTAATTGAATGCACATATCAGTTAACTATCTTTGGATTCACAAACCATTAATGCCCCATTTTCACAGAGAGTCTTCTTTCTGGCTTGTCTGAAGGCTGGCATTCTCAGGGCTGTGCTTAGAGGAATGTGAGATTCAGCAGGAATATGGAAGGGACAGGAGAGAAAAGAAGAGAGCATATTAAGTGCTCATCTTCACAACCAAATGAGCGTTCTGGGGCTGAGCAGCAAGAGCATCAAATAATGCTGCCCTTGCAAAATTGACATCCTCCCATCACCGCTCCAAGTCAGTGGCAAAGGAATCACAAATAATGCCATTCTGCCCTCTGCATACCAGTTAAGCAGGCTTCAAATGTGCCTACTGAGGGAACACGAAGCTTGCAAATAGAGCCTGGCAGATGTAAAAGGATGGTATAATGATCAAAGGAGGGGGGAAGAAAACTAAGTGCAGATTTCTCTCTTGAAATATTTGGCCTGTTCGAAAGTTGCATTTTGTCTCCCCAGGGCAGAAAAACCTAAGTAAGAGTTTGAGGTGTGTCCCCAAAGCAATCTTGTCAAGTCGCGACCCATAGCATGGCAATTCCCTATGGAAGAGGGCCTAGATTGACTGCCCTTCTATGCCAGGAGAAGCAAGCTTCTTGAGGAAACACATACCTCTTCCCGAGTACGTGGCCTCTTAAAGTCACAAGGGTGTGAGAGTATGTATCTCTGCTAATAAAGACATCATTTACAATCGGACTTTGTGAAAGATAGAAGCACAGTTAAGTTCTTTTGGAATTTGAAACTACTTGGGTCCTATGAAAAACAATTTTCTAATTGTCAAATTGTCATTAAAATATTGGAAATCATGAAGAAGATCCACCTCCCAAAATATGCAATGCCATCTCTTTAGATTTCCTGCTTTTGCTTTGGAAATAAACTCAGAATCTAATAGTCTTCCCCTTGGCCAAGATTCTAAAACCAACAGTGACTATAATCCTCTAAACACAGAAAGAGATTCCTGACTCACTATATTCCTGGCCTTGAAACTTTGTTGTGGAAGGCACCGCCAAACCAGGTCACGAGTCTAGGATCAACCATGCTACAGTGAAGTCAACACTTGGTAGAAAACTGTGAAAGTGGGCTCTAGTATACCTCCTAGGAATGGCATTAGTTGTGACATAAGTCAATAAGCTCCTATAGAGTTTAGGATTGGGGGAAAACAGGTAATACTTTTATATTACATGAGGGAGGTGAATATACACTGACTAATAGCAGTGATGAGTTTCTTTTACATAGCAGGAATATTTTCTTGGCTGTGCAATTTAGCATATCAACAAGGGAAGCTGGGCATGCCTTTTCTCAGAGTTTCATTAGCCTGCTAGAATATTTAGAGGTCTGGGCAAGGTAAACTAACTCACCCATGTTTGTGCTAAAGTAGAGGTACAGGTCCCATTCTGAGTATTGAATTATTTTTTCTCATGATGACATCAACATTGAAACTACAGAGAGCCTCTTTTATAGTCAACAATACGGGACACTGGATTTTTATCTCCCTTTGGACAATGAGATTGTGATTAGCATAACACTGGTAAACCTAACATTAATGCTCTGTCAAAAATTGTTTTATGAAGGCTAAAGAGAGGTTGGAGAGAAAGGAGATTCACCCAGTAATAGACACAAAAACATTGAAAGAGAAACTGAAATCGATTCTGTAAACAGCAGAAGTCAAAGCATCGTAGTTGTCATTAAGTACCTACCATTTTAATATTCAAACAATAAGATACTTCCTGAAATATCAGATCAATTCTTAAAGGAGAGCTGTTCCCAATGGGGTTTACATGTGGTCCTCTGACATCCATTAGACAGGGTCCCTGTCTTTCGTAGCGTGAGTTCAAACAAATGGTAAGAGAGGAAATACATTCCATTTTCTCTGTTTACTTTATTACTATTGATTTCTGAATTCCCTCCAATCTATTTCCTAACTGGGCAGATAATATACATTTAGTACCGAAGGTAATTATCCAAAATGAATCTAGTTTGCAACTGGGTGATAAAAAAAGAGGACACTGATAGATTAAATACTTATCATTAAAAAGTATGGCTGATTGTATTAATATATATACAAGAGCTTTAATATTCTCACTTTATGGCTAGATATAATTTCCTAGACTAATTGTCAGTTCATGTGTACACTTGGGCATATTTTATTTCTACTCTATATTTTATAGCATCATTTTATAGTGCAAATAATAAAAGCACTATATGAAAAAATTATTTCAAAAGTTTTTTTAAAAAATCTACCACTTGCAAAAAAAAAATAGGGCATTAAAAAAAAATCTTCATAAAGGGATAGAACATTTAGTTACCACAAATTACAATGGTTTTCAAAGCATCAAAGTTAGAGAAAACAGCAAAGATTGTATCATTATACAAGTATAAACAAAACAAATTTCTAGCAATAGTGAATGGATAAATAAATATAGTGAATCCACACCGTGGGAGATGATGCAGCCTTTTAACATTATGTTTATGAAGAAATTTTAATGCGTGGGAAAATGCTTATTAGGCTATGTAAAAAAACAGGATATAAAACTGTGTGTGTAAACACATATACAGTATAACCACAAATATGAAGAAAATGTTCATATATATTACATATAGAAAAATATGAAAGAAATACACAAAAATGTTTTTAGCGGTTATCTCTGGGTGATGGGTATTGGATGATTTTAACTCTTTAAATGCTATCCTGTTTTTCTCTAAATTTTCTAAATTAGCACATATTATTTTTATATCTAAGCAAGTATTAGAGAGATGGGTGAATGAACAACTTAGAATGAATGGAAGGTAGGACACATGTTTCGTTTGCCACTGGCTCATAATGACCTGAGGGCCTTCACATGCCAGGGACTCCTGTACTGATGCCTCTTTGGAACCTGCCCACTTACAGGCAGAGTAAGCTGTCTGCAGAATCCTACCAGATATGTCTAAGCATCATACACTCAGGGATCATCACACTTTTAAAAGACATACGTAGTTATAGAAATACTGAAATACTGAGGAAAGAGTACAATGGAGCAGTTAAGAGAATGAATTCTGGAGTCAGACGGTCTGGCTAGGCTCCTCCACTCACTACTTGAGTAACTCTGGCAAATGTCTTAATCTATGTCTCAGTTTCCTTACCTGTTCAATCAGGACAGTCAGGTGCCTTCCTTATAGAAGATGTTCGGGGATTCAACGGGCTAAATATTTGTAAAACACTTAGAAGACTGTGTTATACAATAAGTACTTATCCATTAAATGAATACGTTTTTAAAATTCTGATATATTGATCAGAATAAACTTACAAATCAAGAAATGGACATGGCCAAAATATTTATAAAACATTTGAGCATTTGTAAGTTGCTGCGGCAAGGGTACAATTTCAGTTGAGCTTAAGTCGAGACTCAGGATTGTAGTGGTTTTAGACGGTTTTTTTGTACTGCCAAAGATCTGTCCATCGATACATATTTATCCAGAATGATGTTGGTCATGCTAAGGTTCAAGGGAGTAATTACTATGTGCGGTACTATTTGTAGTGTTTTGTTCCCCACTCTATATTTAGATTCTAACAGAAGACATGAAACTAAATAGATACTCAGTAAACATTTACTGAATGAAAACACAAATGACTTCACCACAGCTGCATCAAGTTGTCTAAATATGAGCATATTTCCACAAAGGAGTCATTGTTAAATGAACTTTCCCTCTATTAAGAACTAGGATTGAAGTACCAAATTTCTTATAATAGTAAAAAGTTTTAGATTCTAACTTAGAAACAATTAGATGGCAAGATTAAAAGGGGAAAAATTATTTATTCCAAGAGAAAAAAATCACAGCTTAGGACTTGAATGTCTTCAAGGATCCATTTCTCAGGAAATCTATAAGGATGCAGACAGCTTTAGAAGTGGAGATACCAAAACAACAATGGCAGCACCAATAAACAGAAATAGTTCATCTCGCTAATTCTGTGGTTTTTCTCCTACCTGGTAGAGCGTGACAAGAGAATGTTAAAGTAACTGAAATCAAGAACAATACTGGAAATAAGAACAGTCTACAGTGGCAAATTTTTACTGTAATACATTTCATTATTGAGTGAGGGAGGAAAACAACTGTTTTTAGATACTATCCATTGTTTTCTATACATTTCAAAACTCCTCTTCACCCATGTAACTTTCAAACATTTGACAGTGTAACTTTTAGCATTTTGTGGGGATCTTGGCTCCAATGCAGCAAATAAGAAGTAAAATGTCCCATGGTTGTAAAATCTTGATAAGTTATCCATGTCACTTTTTTCAAATGTGGAACTGCTCACACCACACAGATAATTATAGATGACCAGATTGTAACTGTTTTATTGCTTCTTTTTCCTCATAAATTTTAATTTTGGAAAGTTAAGTGAAAAATGTGGTTTCAATTTCCTACAAATTGCACACAATTTGGTTTTAACAAGAAAATAGAAAGAAAGGGTATGTTCTTTAAAGTGAATTATGAACTAGAGTTTGTTTTCGTTCGCTCAACACCGCAAAAATAATAAAGCACAAAATTTAGAAAAGATGCCTTACAAAATGGAAATCATGAACTGTAGTAAGAAAGCAGAATTTTTTTTTTTTTTTTTTTTTTTTTTTTTGTCTAAACATGATTTAAGCAATCTAACAGGATAATACAATTGAGCTAGTCTTTCTCCCTCTGGTGAAACAAGCGAAAGCTTAAAAAAAAAAGAGAGAGAGAGAGAGAGAAAGAAGGAAACAGGAGTAGAAGCCGACAATCTTAATACATGTATAACAGGAAATCTGTTAATAAGAAAAGGCTGTGTGTATCTCCGTCTTACTATCTTCACAACTGTCAGCAACAACAAAAGAACTATTAAAAGCAATCAATTTTGAAACCATTTAAACATATACCTGGAAACAGGACAAAACACAGAATTTATAAAGGAACTTTTAGTGGAAAGAAATTCTAGCCTTCTGATGGGTTCTGGCTCTAATCTTAGACCAACATGCTTTCTTGATTCAAGGTAGTGGTCTGCTACAACTAGTGTAACTAAAGGCAGGAACCCCATGAAGTGTCTCTACCACACCAAAACCACCAGCTGGAAAGCAAATTAAGGAAATCAATCAACTAGATATTTTTTTCTCCTTTCTGCCAAAAACTTCGAGTGAATGCACTTTTCTTCATTAAATTGACCACGGCTTTCACCTTTTTAGCAATGTAGACTGTTAGGCAAAATAAATTATTCATTATTCAGGTAAAAACTATTTCATCAAAGTTGTTGATCTTCATTGATCAAATTCTCCACGGCCTATGTTACTTAATAGCACCACCATAGCTTTCTCAAATTTCTACTTCCAAAAAATGTTTCCTTTCAGACATATTGTGACAACCACAAAGCTTACCTGCATGAGTATCCTATAAACAAAGTTGTTGTAGACCAAATGTTAACATGAGTCCCTGGTAAAATGTTATAGCCCCAGATTTTCTTTTCTGGCCAAAATATAGTATTTGCTAATTTTTTTTTTTTCTAACTAGGGTTTAAAGTTGCTAGTATAGAGTGCTTCTGACTGTTAGAACATGAGGCTGGCTTATGAAGGTCCAGTTATAAACTGGGACTTGGCAAACTTGAAGTATTACTCATTGACTAATAATTCTATTAGTCAAAACTGTAAACTTCTGGTCAACTACATATTTTACATATTACTGCATGAAGCTCTAGCAGAAGTTCACCATCCTAAATAGACTTTGAAGGCTTCACGATTAACAAGAGGTGATTTACTCTCTTGAAATATAAAAGCTGACTTTTCCCACCCAAAAGTCAATAAATCTTTGGTGTTGGTGAAAGGCCATTCCCTACCTGTAGCAGTCAAGTTATGTAACCCTCAGGCAATGACTTTTCATTGAGCTCAGACCTGGCTGACCACAGCATTCACGCACATCTCAGTCCCCAGTGCTCAAATGACAGTGCAGCCTGATTGCCACAATGTTGCAATAGAAAGAAAGGATTTCCTAGCGAAATGCTCCAAAGCTTCAATAATCTAAGAATCCACAGGAGGCCATCTTGAGAGGGAAGCAAGGGATACGGTTTACTCTTAAATCCAGGCTGTAGTATTCTTCATTCATTCATTTATTCTTTCAATATCTTTTCCAACAGAGCCTCTTCAACCTATGCCACCCACCAGCCTTGATTCCAAATCTATGATACCAGATTTGGATTTTTTCTAGTTAGAAAATGTATTAGCATATACTACATTTTGGCCAGATCAAAAGCACCATCCTGACTTGACAAAGACTCCCGAATATTTGACTCATTGTAATAAGCACCTTATTTTGCTCTAAACAAAAGTGTTTAGGTGACAATGGATGAATATTGGAAACGCTACTCAATTCAATGCAAACAATTATAATTGCAAGGAATTTTTCTTACTCAAAATTGAATTCAAGCGAGTGCTCAGGATTTTCCATAGCATGATAAAGAAAATAAAACTATCCTAAGTAACTTCAAATCTCTCATGAGAGGTCAGGGAGATAAGGAATTAAGAGGACAGAGAGGGACAATGCCAACAATGAGTTTGGGAAATCATTTGTATAAGGTCCTGGACTATTGTAGAACATATTATGGCTGAGAAGTAAAATTAAAAGGGGATAGATGATGATGATTATTATATCTTATAATACCTACTTTTCTTATAAACTAATGTTTTTTGTTTTTTTTTTTTTTCCCACATATAAAGGCTGCACATTGCCCATTTTTAAGAAGATGGAGCTCAGTAATTAGGGAAAAAGTAGAAAACACACATTGAAAGTAATCTTTCCTACTCTGAGCCCCGTGGCCATATCCCCTCCCCACTTCTCTAGTTCCCTGGACTCCCAGGTTGGGCTGTCTTCTCCCTAGCCATTTACCCAGATTTCTACCAGAGCATTTTGTCACTTTGATTTGCATCATATGCCAGCACAGCCTGCCTCCTGTTCATCTTTGCTCTGCACCTGTCTCCTATTTTAGCATTTTGCACCACACTTTGCACATAGTTGACATTCAATAAAAGACAGAGAATGAAATTCAAGAGACCAATCGACTTACTTCTACTTTAGGAAGTTCATTTTATTTTCAAGCTCCTAAATCTTTATTGGGATTAACTAGCTGAAGGCCTAAAAGTGGAAAGAAAGACAGGGATTGTGAAGGCATTTTGAGATATTTGATGGACTTGGAACTCCCATAGAATTTTAAAAAAGAAAACAAAGGCTGAGGCCTGCAAGGGCCTTGGTACGAGGCCCTTGGAGGGAGAGGGGCTTTGTGGAAAATGGTTGCCATGAGAGGATTTTGGGAGAACGTCTGTGTTTGAGGGAGTTTGGGACAGGGCCTATCAGTGGAAGCGAACACTAGCACCCAAATATTCAAAACGTAATTTGGTGAAAGATCACCTATGATTCTGAATGAAATAGGGTAAAGACATCTGGTAGTTTTCCTATTGAAATAAGCAAAGTGTGAAATCAGATATTTTTGTTTTTAAGGCTCCCTTTCTAAAATTTCCTAACTTGGCCAAAATGTCAGTGGTACTTCAGCAGCTCAAGAGCTCAGCAGCAAACCTTAGTAAGTTCTGTAGTTGGCCCTGAGTGCTAACTTCCTGAATGTGTTGGGCTCTTGAGGTGAGTTCTACTGGCATCTTGGTTGAGCCCCCCAGATTCCAGGCTCTCATTCTGGCAGGCATTTTCCCTCTGGCCAAATCTCAACCACAGATCAACTTTCCCAGCCTCTGGAGATGAAGTGTTTGGGCTGCCTTCTGACCAAGTGTGAGATTTTTTTTTTTTTTTTTTCTGTTTATGAGATAGTCTATAGCGCCTTTCCCAGGGTAATCAGTCATCTTGACTGGTGATCACAGGAAGAGGTAGACAAAACTAGGAGAGTCTAGATCAATGGATTTGTTTTGTAAAATCACTGAATCCTGTTGGGACAAATATGATTTTTTCTTTTGCCCCCTTTATTTTTTTTAAATTGAGTAACTTACTCATTCTTCAAAAATTACTTAGAATATTTTACTTGAATCCATTCCTGATTAAAAATAACCTCTTGAAGTATAAATGTAATGGTTTTCGAATTCCCCTTTTATTTCTTCATCAATCCACTTATCTGACAACCATTACAGGACTTTAACTCTCTGCCAGTCATTGTGCTTGTGGTGCTTAACTTGCAAACTCTATCCTTGCAGCTGCCATTTTTTTTAATTTCCCAGTAAACATTTAATAAAGAAATAGATGAATGAATGAATGAAAGAATGAACAAATGAATTAACTAAATAATGAAGAGGGCAAATTCAAACTGGAGAGACAAGCAGAGCAGTGTGAAATTTATGCATGTGCCATGGTTTGTGTGTGCCTAGGGATTTAGGACATTCTGCCACAAATTTAAAATGTGGACACATAGGCACTAATTCCTGTAGCCTTGAAGTTGAGGCACTGAACATAAAGTTAGTGGAGCCTTTCTGTAAAAAAACATGACTTCTGACCCTCATGCTGAAAAAAAAAAAAGACAAAGTGGGCTCATTCCAAATACCCCAACACCCTTCACAGGCTGAGCCACGAGCTTGCCTCCTTGTGGCTAAATTGGAGCAATGCTTTGCTCAGTTTGGACCCGGATGTCCGTGTGGTGGTACAGACGGCAAGACCACACATCTGCTTACAAAATTTGAGAGGGGAAAAGGGCTTCGGTAGCATCCAGGGCTTCAAAAGGCATGTTACATGCATACATCCTATATACTCTAAAGGGAAGGTGGGCTGTATGCTGGGTAACCCGTAATGATTAGTACAATACCACCCTAACTGTCTCCCTTCTAGGCTTACCCCTGCACTCTCCTTCCTGCAAATGTTTATAGCCTCCCTTCTACTGCATCAAATCAGACTTTAACTGTCTCTCATTACAAGAGTCACTGAGGAAAGTATGGAACAAATTGAAACTTGAGGAAATCAGACCTGTTAGACTATAATTTCTATGAGGGCAGGGATTATGCACATCTTTGCTCATTATGCACATTATGTACGTGGTATCTCCAGTAACTAACATACTGAGGATGATTAATAAATATTTGTTGAATGAATAAATGGGGCAGAGTGCAACATTTCCATTACCTTTGTGCCTAAATACTGAAGATCGTGTTATACGCACAAGAGCCTAGACTCTGAAGCCAGTCTGCCTGTGTAAAAGAACTGCCTCTACCACTTTCTTGTTGCATGACCTTGAGCAAATGCTGAACACTTCTTTGACTCAGTTTCTTCATTTGTAATACAGTGATAATAGTACCTGTCTGGTGGTGTTGTTTTTAAGATTAGATGTCTAAAAGTATGTTGAGTACTTAAAACAGTATATGGTAGAGTAAGTGCTTTGTGAGTGTTAGCAGCAGTAGCTGTTTGTTATTTCTTAATAAGAATCGGGGGCTTTGTTCATTCAGCAAGCACTTTTTGAGCATCTTCTAGACCAGGCATAGTACGAGGCACTGGAAATACACCTGCAAACCAAGTGGAAGTAAACTCTGAGATAATCACAGATTGAGAACTACTTGAAGTCTTTAATAATAACTACCATTTTTTGAGTTCTTCATATGTACCATTTATAATGTGCCAAGTACTTTACTTGTATTATTTCAATCGTCACAACAAACTAGTGAAGAAGATATGCTTATTTATTTTCTCCATTATTGAGGTAAGAAAATAGAGGTTTATGTGATAATGTAATGTGTCTATGGCCAGAGGGCAGGGTCTTGACTCTTGATCCATTCATTGCTCAACATCTACTGGGTACTGCTGAATACAAAGCTCTGGGTTGATGAGAGAGGACTCATACACATAAGAAAATCACAGTGACAGTCACAAGTTTGTATTTCAATAATCGGCCTGTCTCAAATTAAAGGAAGCACACAACAGAGAAGGATTACAATAGATTAGCTAGGATATGACATTTATCTTCATGAATTTGAGACTACACTATGAAACAACCAGCAGAATGGCCAACAGTTAATTTTTGACAATCTGCCCACAAGGGAAAAACCAGTATTTTAGAACAATTCAAATGCACCTGCCCTTTATAAAACATCAATGATTTAAAAAAAAAAAAAAACATATGAACTATTAGAAAAGTAATCTTAATGTTCTTTTTAATTCAGGCACTACAGAAACTAAGTAATCATTGTTGCGATTAATTGCTTTCTTGTTGCTTGCCACTTTCTTTTCATTATGAGAAATTAAAAGACAGAAGCAAATTATACAATATATATTTATTCAAACTGAGCTGACTTGACATCATTTATTGTATTTGTACTTCCCAAACATTGCATGGTTGTTCTTTTAAAACTCAAATTTCTCTAGCTCCAAACTGACTTAGCATACTCCCCGCAGTGATACACTTGATAATCATGACTCAAAAATGTGGAGCTAGAGAAGGCTGAGATAATATGTTGTCACTCCCATATTTATCACCACATTTTCTGAATCATCCAGCTTCATAATGATGATTTCTTTTCATTCTTTGCACTGTTTGGCAACTACATGTTTTGTGAATACCTAAAACGTTTATAAATATTCTCTTCCCTTGGAACCAATAAATCTTGAAAATTAAAAGACGAAGTTAAAATGACTTGTGCACTTCACCAACGTCTCCACTAAATGTACCATACATCTCACAATTTCAATATTCACAGTTTAAGACTCAGTGATGACTTTCAATCTTACTATGTGGATAAAGAAGGAGGGGTGTGCTTTGCAGTTTATTGAAAGCTGCTTTGGGAGTTAGTCTTGATAGTTAGATGTCTTATTCTTTCTGCTTCTCCATCCTTCCCCCTCTATTCACCTTTATTGACACCAGGCATAAGCCTCTTGTTCCATGGAACTATTTTTTTTTCTTTTAGAGTCAGAAATGGAGAGACAGATATTACAGAAACAACAATTTCAAGGATCTGCTACAATGACATGAATCAATGCTTATTGAAATTTCAGGAAGCTTGATCTGCTGAGAACATAGTCAGCTGGTACAGCTCATATTTCTAGATAATGATCACAGAGTGGCTGGGGGATGGGATAGGGAGAGTGAATCTTCTGGGCAAATGATAGCATAGCATGAGCACTGGGGAAAGTCCACAGATGCTTGGAAATAAAAACAAGTATACCCGGGTGATGCTGTGAGGGCTTACAGTGCTATCCATTTGTATACTGTACAAATTCTAAGGTACACATGGCTGTCTAAAGAAGTCCTCTAGCTCCTTTCATTGCACTGTACCAGATCATCCTCCCTATTTCTTTCTTAACACTTTTGCCAATCTGATTATTATCTTCTCTGCCTCTTGTGTATTGCCTTCCTTCTCTCACTGGAATATAGGTGTTGTGGGGACAAGAACCTCACCTTTCTGGGTCACAGAACATAGAAAATGCCTGGAACATAATAGCTATGCAAAATGTTTTAAATTGGAATTTGAATATTATTGCACCCTCCCCTCAAAAAAAAAAAAAAAAAGTGAAAGCAAAATATTCCTGTTTCTTCAATACTACTTGCAAGAGCATCTTAAAGTCTGAAAAGAACCTAGAATTTTTCGGGAATGAAATAGTCTGCCGTTTTAAGGCCTCACTGTGATGATAGTACATTGCCAAGTAGATTTGTTCTTTAAGACTTTAGAAATTATGGGTGAATTAATAAATTCACGTTTATCACAAATCAGAAATTCATGACTTATGAACTTGAATTTCGAAGTTTGAGGCCAAATTTATTTAAATATTTCTCTCAGGAACCATCATAGTCCTGCCGAGTCCAAAAATTGTCTTAAAATGTAAAACAATGCCGCATTAAAGCAAACGCCAACATTTTCCGTGGCCCGACGTGGCATAAATGTATTGTTTTCAATTTAGTGACTTAACAAGAAATACAACAGCCAAGACAGGGATTCCTTCCAAACACGAGAACCCATTATATAAGATGAAGATCTGTTCAGCCCCTAAATGAACCACACAACATAGGAATTGTCATTAGCTACTGTAAGGCAATGAAGAACTTATAAAACCAGAGCCAATGTGTTATTAAGACCAGGCACGGTGGCTTTAAGGCAATATAGATTTCTGAGCTATTTATTTATTTATTATTATTATTGCAGGTCCCACTCTCCCAGCCGCAACTATTCCAACTCTGCAGGACCCATGTAACAAGGCGATAGTATCTAAGAAATAATGAGCGAAGGAATGCTGTTCTTTCTTTCAGAGCAATCTCAGGTGCGATCTTATACCGTAAAGGACTGGATCAATACTCCCAGCAGCAAGCCGCTCGATACCCCCTGAATTATTGCTTCATTTTTCTTCTTATTATAGATGAGTTGTGTTATTATTTTCCTCAAATCGATATTTTACAACCTTTTTTATCCGTTTCTCCATAAATTTTGTGATTACTTTAAACTGGGAATTCCGGTACACTAAATAAGATGCAGTATCTGAAAGGGACAGAATGTACTGACATGTTTTTTGTTTTTGCTTTTGTTTTACTCTTTTAGACACAATGCCTTGTTTAAAGCACGTCATAATCAATAGCCAAAGAAAAGTTTAACATAACCCTGTGCTTGCAAAATAAAAGTGCAAATCCTTTAAAATAGCAACAGCCCAAACAGCACAAAGCTGAAAAACACAAAAGGAGGCAGGATTGATCAGCACTTTGCATCTGAAATTTCATTCCTAATGCTTTTTCTCCCCTCAGTTAAAGGGCCAATGCAATTCCCTTAAATTGTTTCTCACAAAGGAGATAACTCTATGCACCTTGGAGAGATTTAATTGGCTTCTATAGCTGTCTCCTGCTAAGTGTTTAAAACATCAGCAAATCAAATCATGTAAACTCATATCCTGTTCTGCTGTCGGTTTGCTCCAAGCTTGATTATTTAGATGTTAACATTAGCAGTGCCTACACTCAACGAAAGAGATCAGGAATATACTCTCTCCCTGAGTTCCGGGATGACTTGAGTTAATTCTACGCTTCCTATGAAATAATGTGTGTTATTTGGCAGAGAATGCTCAGTGGTAACTAAATAATCATTACAGTGCAGCCAGTGGTAATTACATGGTAATTCACATTAACTTCATAATAAGCACTGTATTTTTCACTATATCCATCTGAGAATGAGGCAGAATCATAGTCTTTCATTTCTTTTTAATGCCACCCAAAATAAAAATAAAGTAAAATCATTTTAAGGGCAGGAGGACAAGGAGTATAATCCTGGTGAGTTAAGCTAGAGATTTCATTAAAGAAATACTTAAATCCATTAAGTCTAATTAGACATGACATCCCAGGATTCACAAACAGTAGTTCTAATAAACTCATTAAAATTTTTTGGTGATTTCTTCAGAAAATGGGAGAATATTATATTATAGGCTATTTTATTACATTAAGGTTTTATAATTTTATATGGGCTCTTCTCTTTTTATGTAAAAGCCTATGGAACTTTATAAGAATAGTTCTACTTAAATCAATGAGTCTTAAACAACAATGTGCTTCTTGTAACATGTATTTAATAATGCAATAAACTATTCTAAGTAGTACAGAATAAAATGGGGAGCACTTGATTCTGATTGGCTGAAAGATAGCAGGATATAGGGGCTCAATTCCTTGTAGCATTGCAGTGCACAATTTACACCCCAATCTCCATTTACATACATATTATTTAATTTGGGCAATTAGGAAGTCCTGAAAGCACTTTCCTATTACCACCTGGATCCTTAGAAGGATTCACACCATAAATGCATCATATATAAATGTATAAAGCAGCCTTCTGAGAAGAAAGCAGTGGGAACAACTTCAATTGAATACTTATATTAGAGATTAAAGTAGGTCTGTTTTTAAATGAGCTACCCTTAATTAGCTGCAGTTGGAAAAGGGGAATAGATATAATTTAGTTTTTACTCTACTCATTACCTGTAGCATCAATGGACAACTGATCCTTTCTGGCTTTTCACCAATAATTGAGTGCCTTTTCAGGAAGGCCTGAAAACAAAATCTTTTATTTGAATCCCAACACAAGCCCCAAATAAGGTTTAGAGCAGAAATCCCTTATGTAATACAATCTTGATTTTTTTTTTTATGAATTGGGATATGCCACGGATACATTGAATGATACCCTCCTCACCTCTAACTGCAGTACAAGCCTAACAACACTTTCTGGACTCATTCATCGTCAGCCAGCCAACCTGCCTGTCAGGCATCAAACAGTAACCAACACACTTCACTGAGCCAGGCACACAGCACAGATCTCTTCTCAGGCAGGTTTTAATCTTATCCCTGATGACCATCATCTTCCAAGTATTTCTCTCTCATTGGCCCTTGATGGTTTGCTTCTAAACCCACTAAGCAGAAGATCACCAAATAAAGGCTTTTACATCTTATCTCCTCAAGGACCACCAAGGGACTGAGGCACAAAGGAGGGTCCACAGACATTCTGTGGCCAAGAGGGAATTTCACCAAAAGTCTCCACTGGGCATTAGATTACAAAAGTGCAGCAGGGACAGTATATTTGGGTGGACCCCACTAAGTCCTTCCCCAAATGGACCCAGGGAATATGTTCCACCAGTTCCAATGAGGTCTTCCAACAATGTGCTGGTGTCCGACATGCCCTGCTCTTAAGCTGGGCTCCCACAAAAAGATAAGATAAAGGACATGCCCTTAAATGGCATAATTCCACTTCACCCACGGTGAAAATGGCACTTGGCTTTTCTGTGGGGCTTTGATTTACTCAGATCAAGAAAAGCCCCTTCCTTTTTGTCAACAGACAGAACAGCATGTAAACAGATCAGAATAATGATGTCCATGACACCCTTTATGTAAACATATCACATATTGGAAGGCCCAAGGAATTAAGCATCTATACCACCTCACCCTTTCCTTGAGAGTTTACTCAAAGATTCATGAACTTAGAGAATTTAAGAGAGTTTATCAAATGACCATGGTGATGTTTGCCGATTGATTTTCATATACATTCAAAAATTTTATGTCTTTATATATTTGCATACTTGGGAATTATTCAGAAAATAATTAGTAAATCCATTTATATGTGATCTGCTCTGGTTTTTTAAGCAAATTCATCCTGTGTTGGTTTGGGAAAGACCCTTCCCTTATCTAGGCCTCAGTTACCTCCTCTACAAAACGTTAGGATTGGTCCAGGCTATCTCTGAGGACCTTTCCATTTCTAAAACTCAGAATTACAGGACAATGTTCTCTTGGATACTATTTCGATAAGATCCACCATTAATCAGGCACTTACTATGTGCCATACACTGTACTGAGCTTTTTATATGCATGACCTTATCAAATCCTCACAGCAGTCCTGTGATATATTCTCATTCCCATTTTGCAGATGAGAAAACGGAGTCTCAGAATAGTTAAGAAACTAGTCAGAATTTGGGCCAGGATTCAAATTGGGATCTGTCATGATTCTAGAGATCCATAGTCATACAGTTTCTTTATAACTAGTTGAGTCTAAGGAAAATATACGTAGTGTGGACACAAGCTCTTGGCTGATAGGTGGAAGAAAAGGAATCTGGTGTAAATATCTACCACTAACTGAGGGACTTTAGCCAAGTCTCTAAAACTCTTTAAGCCTTGTTTTCACCATCTATAAAGACATCAATAACTTGGACAACTAGATTATCTTGAAGACTCACATCCCATATATTTATGGTCACATTTGTCAATCATTCCTTCACACATTTTTTATGCATTGATTTGACTAATATTTATTGTGTCTCACTCCATGCTGGGCATTGTGAATACATTGGTTGAGAAAGACAAAGAACCGCCTTCAGGAAGCTTATATTCTAGTGAGAGACACAGGCTACACACAATGAAGGAAAGAAATAATTCAGATTGTATCAGCTGGTGATAGTGCTGTCAATAAAATAAAAGAACTACATGTACTCAAAGTGTCAATGCTGGGGAGGTAGCTTGGGGTTCTAGAAGCCCCCAGTCTAATTAGTGAATTATGTTCATAGAAAACTAAAAAGTGGAGTAAAACTGGGGTAAGTCCATTTAGTAGGTGTAAAAATCTAAGATACTGAAAGGTATAATCAACTAACTGGAGGAATACAGATCTGATTTTAGACCCATCACTAGATGGCTTAAATGACCATAAATGAACCACTTCACTTCTTTCTACACCTCATTTTTACACCTGAAAATGGGGCTAAAAATACCTGTCTTTCCTCATAAAGAACAAAAAAGAACTGATGAATGAGAAAGGCTTGGTCAACTATAAAAATGCATTTAAGTAAATTTACTTGTTTCTACAAACATTAAGATGAAGAAGAGACACATAGTGTCAGTAGTCAGGCCTGTACTTTGACCCCTAATATAGAACATTCCAGTAAATCACAATTTTTTTTGCTTTGATGCTAGTAATTTTATTAAGGAAAATTTCTAAACCTTTAGATAACCCTCCTATGTCTTCTGAACTAACGAGTGCAAATGTTTTTCTAGTCTTAAAAAAGTAGAGAATTATAAGCTTGCTGAAAACAGATTATTCAGAGACACCCCTTCATCTAAACCTCCCTACAAGCTCAAAGAGTCATCCTGGCCTCATTGACTATTTTAAAAATCAATTAAAACTAAAAGGAAATGATGAACGTGTGTAGAACAGGAAGGCCATATTCTGTGCAGATATTTAAATGTGAATATATTTTTGGCATTAAACAAAGATCTAAATTAACTCCATATTGAATGGGAGTTGGTGCTTCCTGCAGCTAACCACCGAGGTTGATCCCAGGTGGCTCTGCCTAGCAAGTGAGGCCTTCCACCCGTGATGTAAAGAAGTTAACCACAGTTGATGTTAACAGGAAAAAGATGAACAATTACATGTGCCAGGTCAAACAGCAGTGGGTATGAGGGGAAGTCTGCTCTTCTGTTGTTGTTTCTGCTCATGATTTAGGGAGTGCCAGTTTCTGTCTACCTCTCACCATTGAGAGATACTGCAGAAAACCTCAGGTCTGATATTAATGGGATGGTTTCCACCTGCACTTTCAGTACCTTGAATAATATGAGGTCCACGTAAAAGGGTGAGCATACTTTACTCAAGTCAAAAATACTATGTGGTACAGATAATTGAACTCACACCAAGGATTGCACAGGGCTGAGGACCCAGCAACAGGAAAGAAATATCAACATGCTGAACTACATATGGGCAGATCCCCTGCCCTCCAAAAAAGTTATCTCATTAAATATTTGAGTATTTTTAAATCTCTCCCTTGGCAAGATACTTTCTCAATTATGTTACTTCAAATTGGTGGGGGCATGAAATAATCATCATCAATGGTGGTTTAATAATGTTTACAGAGGTGCAGGAGTCAGTCAAGACAAAAAGGAGTAGAAAGTTAATATAAATTTAGTAGCTTTTTAAGGAGACTGACCTTTCATCATTATAAATATTCCTCAAAACAAGCCTTTTAAATATCGGTTTTTAAAATATTGCTAATGGTTACGGCTTAGAAAAAAATTTCCAGTGAAAGCACCATGCATAGATTTAAAAAGAGGTGTATCACAAACAACTTAGAAGAGACTAGAATGGGAGAAAAATGGCTCTGACTTTGATTTAAAAAAAAAAAACTGATGGAAAAAATGATTAGAAAAAGTTTGATTAATGGTGGAAACCCAAAATGCAGAAGTTATATTTCTAAATGTTGTAAATTATGTGATAGTAGATATGTACAAGTAAAAAAACTTACATGTGAAATACTGTAAGTAGACATTTGATAATATATTGTTATCTATAAATATGTATATGGTTAACTTGCCCTGGAAGCTCAAAACTTCACTAGAAAAAAGGGAGAACACCTTATATTTAGAATCACACTACATTCTGGCATAAATGATGTTAAAAATTCTTTAAAAAGAAAAGATATGGCTGTCCAATGATAGACGAATGAGGAAGCAAATTATGGTGCAGCCATCAGATGGACTATTATACACCCACTAAAATGCATTCAGGGAGAATTTGAACTAACAGAGGAAATGTTTAGTGTATAATATAAACAACAAAGCAGGATACAAAACTATATAAACCTATTTTGACTCACTGATAAAAATGTAGGAGTATTATTTAGTACCTTCTTTGAATACCCTTGAATACTTCCAAATAGTTTATTGGCTTTGAAAACCAAATCATGTTATATCATACTAAAAAGATTAGAGGTTCAAAAGTTTACAGTGTTGCATTACATTGGCAAGAATACATATACAGCTCAGTTCCTACCTTTATTGTTAATAGTTTTCCAATCCCTTACCAGAAATTTATAGTTGAGAAATGACAACACATCTTAAAGATTAAAGCCATGTGACAAATAGTTCATGTCCTTTAATAACCAAATCTCATGCCTTAGATTGTGAGAGCTTATCTGCCTCTTCCTTCTATATGGTTTCTATATTAGAAGTAAATACTCAAAAACATTAACAGTGATTATCCCTGAGGGATAGAATAATGGATAATCATTATTTCATACCTTTTTGTATTTTAAAAATCTTCCATATAAGTATGCATTATGTTCACAATTATATAATTTGGTTAAAATATTTAAGGCTCCAGTTCCTGTCAGAACTCAATGTGTCCTATAAATAACCCCCCCTCTCCCATCACCAACAACCTAATTTCAGGGAATCAGGTAATTCCATAAATTAACAAGGTAAAGTAGCATGCCAGGAGGCTTACTCAGCGCAGGCTCTGGTACCCTTCACCAGGGTCCAAGTCCTGGCTCCTCCACTTACTAAATAACCCAGGAAGTCACTTCACCTGAGATTTTTGGTCTTAAAAATAGGCTAATAATAGAGCTTGTCTTTACAGATTCTCAGGGGTGGCACAGGGGGTGGGGGTGGGGGATTCCTTTACATTTAGCAATTGTAGAGAACAAGAAGACTGAGAGAAAAGATAGAGTTCGTGTGAAAAAAAAGGTGTGGAATAGGAGAGAACAACAGGAGAAAAGTCAACAAATGTCAAAAGCCCACTGAAGTGGAAAACCAGAAGAGCGGGGAGAGAAAGGAGGAACTCAAAGCTCTAGCAGGAAATGCTGCTAGCCACAGAGGATCAGAGAGGGACTTACATTTACCTACATTTTGTTACAATTTTGGATTTGATTACGTTTCAGATATCATTAGGGTTTTAGATGAGTTCCATTTTAACTTACAAAAAGCACAGCACGTGGTGGGTCCCAGGAAGCGGGGCAGCGTGATTATGGAATCCACTTACCTTGGAGGTTGTTCAGCTCGAAAACAGAAGCAGTGCCACACTATATAGCTAAATTCTTTTGGGAGTTGGTCCCAAGCTCTCAGGACATCGGGTCCTTGGAGCAACACAGTTGGGGATGGCTGATAAATTTCAGATCCTGACCCCAGATAATCCATGTGTAGGACTTATTGACCCTGTGCTGTGGGTTTTTCAGAAAGAAAAAGAGAGGAGAACCCAAATTCCAGGTGGCTATGCTTTAACATGAAGATAATGATATATCTCATTATAAGGTTCTGCTGGGGCATAAGAGGATTATCAATGACTAAAAGTTGTTTTAAATTCATAACTCCCTAATATTTATGTATTTTCAAATGAAAAAAACTATGATATAAGATGTAACTCTATTATGGTAATAAGTCAGATATATGCATAGGAAAAATACTGCAAAATATATATCATTAAACAATATTAATAGCTCATGTTTATTGAGTGTTTATGTTAGAAGAAACTGGTAGGAAGGTAGGCAATTTCAATAATATTTTAATTATGTTTTATTGGTGCTTCCTAAATGATCTGAAATCAGTATGTATAACTTTGCAATAAAGACTGAAAAACAAGAGTGAATGCCCTTGTGGGTTCCATGTCTCTCGGTTAACTTTAACAATGAACAGGACTGGCATCCACATCACTGCAAACACAGATAAGAAAAACGAATAATCCTCCATCAAACATTTGGAATACATCTTAGGAAAAGAGGAAAAGAAATTTAGAGTTCCGCTTCCTCCTCCTATTCCACAATATTAGAGGAAGTTTCAAGATATATAGTCAAAAGCTGAAGGGTTAATTTATCATGATGCTTGGCTTAAAAAAAAAAAAAAAAAAAAAAAAAGCTTGAATACTTCCAGGTAGTTTATTGGCTTTGAAAACCAAATCATGTTATATCATACTAAAAAGATTAGAGGTTCAAAACTTTACAGTGTTGCATTACATTGGCAAGAATACATATACAGCTCAGTTCCTACCTTTATTGTTAATAGCTTTCTAATCCCTTACCAGAAATTTATAGTTTAGAAATGGCAACACATCTTAAAGATTAAAGCCATGTGACAAATAGTTCATGTTCCTTAATAACCAAATCTCATGCCTTAGATTGGGCGAGCTTATCTGCCTCTTCCTACTATACGGTTTCATTGGTAGGAAATACTTTATATCCCTATTACATGAATGATGAATGGCACCGTTGGTTATGGTCTGTTATTTGCTTGGCTGTAGTCAATATGTTTTCTTTGGACAGGGATTTCTGTGATTTATCTCTCTCCTGGCCTTATCACTTATTAACTCTGGGTAGACAGGAAAAAGCCAAGGTTGTATATAAGGCCTCGTGGCTATTTAGACCTCTAATGTCAGTGAAAATATCCCTTTTAATGATCCTGTTATACTAGCTACTCAAGTCCTGATTACACTCCACTCCAAATAGGAAATAAAGGTCATATTTCTTGGAAAGTATATATGTAAAATATGCAAAATAATATGCTTCCTTCAGACCAGCTTTATTCTTTGCAGAAACGGCTCTCATTCTATAGCTGTCACAGAAGTACAATGGTTACTTTCAGTGACTTTTGTTGTTGTTGTTGTTCCCATTATGGCACCAACAGTATTTAACTGTACAAATGCCAGCAGATTCAGAATCACTGGTCACATCAGCATACATCTCATCAGGAAAAATCATATTTTGTGGGGGGGGGGTGGGGGGAAAGAAGCTTGGGACCTACCCTTTGTATCACAAAAGCAAACAGAATAAACACTCCCTCTGCCTTGAATTCTTTTCTTTGTGTGTAAATGGTTCATTTGGAGTCATATTTAAGACATGTGGACAGGAGCAGCCTGTGAATTTTTCTTTCTTGTTGGGTCTATTCCAATTAGGACACTGCTAAGGCAGAGCTGCTAGTCAAGTATTCATTACCCAGCCCTCTTTCGGCTGAATCCTAAGTGAAAACAATCTGACAAAAAAGAAAAACATTCTTGCCTTCCTTTCTCCAATTCTTCCTGAGTTTGCTGAGGCTTGTCTTTATAACAATTAACATATGTATAGAATATTACACTGAGCAAAATATTTTCATGGCCATTTTTTCATTGATACTCACAAGATCCTTGGGATGCACAGAAAATGATAGCCCTACCATTAAGTTGAGGAATACGAAAATCTAGCAGCTTTAACCCCTCTGTCTCCCTCATCCCCACATCTAACCCATCTCAAAGTCCTTTCCATTTTTCCTCTTAAATTCCTCTTGATTCCTCTCACTCCATTCCATCTCCACTGATTGCCACCCAAATCAAAGTCACCAAACCTCTTTCCCAGACTACTGCAACGACCTCCTAAGAGGTCTTCCAAGATACATTCTGGTCTCCTATGCTTCTTGAAGCCAGAGTTAGTTTGTTCCCAAAATGTAAACCTGGTCACATCCAGCTGTCGTTTCAGACACTTCAAAGCTGTCCATTGTTCTTAAGGTAACAACCAAACTCCTCCCCATGGCTTATAAGGTTTTACATACACGTGTCCCTGCCTACTTCTCGCAGCCTTCTCTCTCACAGTTCTCCTCCTCCCTCTTGATTTGTCAGCCTCATGGCAATTCTTACAGTCTTCCAAGGTACTGCGTTTCCTCCCATCTAGGGCCTTTTCATTTGTTCCTTCTGCTGGAAGACTCATTCCCCAACCCCATGCTACCCTCACCCTTCAATGATTGTTGGGTTAGCTCTTTGTCATCCTTCAAACTTCAGCTCATGTGATTTTTCCTGTAGAGAAATATCTCTGACTGACTGGTCAGGGCTCCTTTATTATGTGCTGATCAAAAGCACTATTTCTGTCTTTCTGGACACGTACCAGGTTTGAAATAGTAAACTTATGAACGTCCATTTTCCTCTTAGTCTTTAAAATAAAGAAAACAGGGATTGTGTCTGGTTTTGCTCAACACTGTTTTAGGACTTGGCCTAGAACTGCTTTAGAACATTGCCTAGAATAGGACAGGCAATCCACAAACATTTGTGAGGTGAATGAATGAAGTAACAAAAGGAAGTGGTAAAATCAGAACAGGACACAGGTATTTTTATTCCTATTCTTAATGCCTAGAAAGAAACAATGTATTTAATCATAATCAAAGCTGGCACATACATAACATCAAACTCTAATGACTAGTTTTTTGGATTTTCAAAAAAATATATACCCACTGTCTGCTTTTCTCACTTACTTTTGGGGAGCACTCATACTGGACCAGGTACTCTCAGGATTGCATTACATACATTAACCCTTTTACTCCTTAGATGAAGGTACTATTAAAATAGCTCCATTTTACAGAAAAGAAAATGAAAAGTATTTATAAGCCAAATCTCATTTTTTCATTTAAACAAACTATCTTCTATGAATGTAAAACTTCAAGTAGAAAGGGACAGATTCTTAATTAACAGCTCTTATTTACATTCCATATTATCCAGAGCACAAAAATCAATGAAGACCCATTGATCCTGGGCAATATGTCAATCAATTATTAGCACCTATTGCAAGTAAAATGCTGAGCCAAATCGCTTCAACATAGTATATAAAATAAGATTGAGGAAGAGTTTCTCTTTCTTCATGAAGCTTGTGGACTTTTTATGATTTGTCTACAAACAGAACAAGAGAGCTAAGGAAAAAAGGAAGTGAATGATGAATGGGATGGTTTTAGCACATGGAGCAAAAGAGATTCAAGGACAGAGACTCTCCCAGTCAATCAAGATGAGTTACAGGGAGGACCAAAGTCAGTTCCGGAGCCTGTAAGCAACGTGTCCTAGGTCTCACAGCTAGTGAGTAGCAAAGCTGGGATACAACGCAAGACTCATAGCTGTCAGCCCAGGGTTCAGTATACTATACCCAGGTGGTCTGAGAACACTTCAGAGAGGTAAGAGTTTGAACTGGATCCTTCAGGTGAATCACCATATCCAAAGTAGCTAAAGTGAGCTGGAGGCACAGCAAGGAAACCGGTTTGACTGGAGCATCATAAGCCCTAGCCCCAGAGCACAGTGAGCCAAACATCGGGACTTGGGCTACATCTTACATACAGTGAGCAAAGAGGGAAGGTTTCTCTGCAGGGTAATGACATGAAAGTGGCTTTTCAGAAGTGTATTGTAATGAAGAATTTATGTAAGAAAAGGCTAAATTGCAGGAGATCCATTAGGTGCAAACTCTCCACTTCTTCCCTAAAACTGATGACTTTGTTCAAGCCCAAAGTGGCAGCCTTCATTTTGTGGAGGAAGTTTCCAAGAATGAGAAACAGCTTTCTGGTGAAAACTCTGGAAGCTGGAGTTGAAGCTGATTATAACCTAAATACTTTTGAAGAGAGTTGGTGATAGGCTGTACTCCTGTTGCTAGGACCTCCAGAGGAGGGGCTGAGATAGAAATAAGAGAACAAGCATGTGTCATTCTCTAAAAACGTTAACACCAGAGAACTTATTAGCTGTGTGATGCATTCCTGCGAAAATATTTGTTTTAAGCAAATTATTACATTTACACTTATGCATTTCTTTTTCTTGCTACTTTGTTTACACTTTGCTCCTTTTATTTGGGGTTGATGGGTGTTGTTTCTTTAAACTGATACCTATAGTTGTGTTACTAAAAATCCCAAAAGACATTTCTTAGATTTCTAGGAAGAGGACAAGGATGATAAACAATCGAAAATAGTTATTCCTGGTAGGGGCTCAGAAACAAAGGAATGAATCATAGTGGGCACCATTTATTAATGGAAACTACTAGTATCTAGCCTCATGCTAAATACAGTTCCGTGATCCTAAAACTTTACATATGTTTCCCTGATCCTAAAAACAACCCCAGCAAGGTATATTATTATTTCCTTATAAAGATAAAGTGACTGTGGTTTAGAGGCATCATATGATGTCCCAAGGATAACCTCTCTAGTAAATGGTAGATCTGAGAACTCAATCTATATCCATCATCTTGAACCTAAGCACTCAATCAGTACGCGAGGTACTATCCCCTTAGGAGTGAGGGAGGAAAGGATAAGGGGAGTAAAGAAAAGAGAGAGGAAGGAGTAAGGAAGATAGGAGAGATGGGAGAGCAACAAGAAAGTAAGAGGGATAGGGAGAAAAAAACGGAAAACTTAAGTCATAGTAAAAGCTGTCAAGTTCCACAGAGCATATACAGACAAAATAGCCCCTCCTATGTGCAAAGCAATGTGTTATGCATTGGCAAGGGATGTGGAGTTATTTTGGGCACAAGGTACAAACAGGAAGTATTTCCACGAAGAATTCTCATTTTGAAGTTAGTTCACAGGCTAATACACAGGAATGTGGGTTAGTCCTTCCACAGGAACAGGAAATTGGGTGAAAAATGTTTAGAATTGGAAAAGTTAGTGGTAGAAAAGATCTGATAAGTGACCTAACCAGACATCTGAGTTGTTAGATGATCATTCATCAGGGTTTTAACCAACTTTTGGGGGGTCAGGTGGTGTACAGCTCTCAGGGTACCCCTAGGCTGCTCAAACCTTGCCCTGGTGGCCCATTCTTCCAGTCACATATTCCCCGAGATACAGAGACGTCTCTTACAGAAAAATAACTAGAATGAAAGCAAAACATGCATTTGAAATTGGCCACTTCTCATCAGGAAAACCAACTACAAAACTTTGAGGAAGCAGCTAAAGGTGCCTAAGAGTCTTTTATTAGCTTCCAAGACTACTTAGGGCCTAGCAGGAGAGATCACGATTCTAAAGGATCCAAGTCACTTAAAGACATAACAACTTCAAGAAAACAAGCTGTGAGAATACTAAAGGTATTAGGTAAAGCCCTTACATGGCAGTGAGGTTATAGTGGATTTAATTCCCACTGGACTGACTGACCAGAAATAACGATGATAGTGCTTTGAAATCAATCCTGTGATTAGATAGCATTTGTATTTCCTTCTCTTAGAAAGCATTTATTGAAAACTAAAGTCAGCCTTGCCCTACATTTACATAAGAATAACTGGACACAATAAAGTAAGATCTAGAAAGTGCTAGTGAGCTTTTCTGCTTCTAATCCAGTCAGGATTCACTTTCCAGAGTCTGTGACTCTGATCGGACAAACACAGGGGCATGGCACACTAGCAGCTGTGGATTCCTCGTGCGTCTCTGGTCTGAAGGACCAATGAGGGAGAGATGTATGCTTCCTTACCATCCTTACAAGTGGAGTCAGCTTGCAGGCAATCTGTGCTTCGTCAGATTCTTCCCTCCCCAACAGGTCTGCCTTTATTAGTATAGATTAGGCCATGCTGTTCCTGCCTTTTTTCTTCTTTTTAATGTTATCGACTTTTAGAGACATTCACATCTACAAATGCCAACTCTCTCTTGCATACTTTAAAAACAGCAATAAGGCCTTAGTTTGGGGTGTTACTTTTCAGCTCAATAATATTTTTCAAGGGAAAAATTCCAAGTGATATTTCACTAAGAAATAAGAGAGTTAGCTCACCCAATCCAGAAAACCAAGTCTCACATCTTGAAATACTATGGATGTTAAAGAAAATGAAGTGTGAACTTCTGTGGGTGGACAAAGGAGTGGTGCTGTACATTTACAATGATCCGAGCAGTTGTTTGGATACAAAGAACAGAGAGGTTTTATGAGCCATCTCTATACCCTTACTAGTAAGTGGTGACAGCAGAGGTAAACTGAGTGAATCACAGAGGCCAGTAGCCCCAGCCATGAACAAGTAACACATGGTGGAGGCATTTAATGCTAATGATCAAAAGGTCCGTGCATAGGTCACCAATGAACACAGATTCCCTTTCGTTAGAAATGATGTGATGTCATAATAACTGTTAACAGCCAAGTAACTATACCAGAGGGGAAATCGTTGTGCCAATTTCTTCAGATTTTTATTTTTCCAATATGGGGAGAGGTTAGAACTCTCTCCTAGAATAATTAAAAAAAAAAAAAAAAAAAAAAAAAGGCTTCTTATCTGGTGCCCACAGTTTGAGGCGAGATCACCAGAAGCATTTTTTCATACCTTAAATTTCTCACAGATGTACACACATGCATATGCGCCAACTTATTGCTCTTATCCTTAACTACTTTTCTAGACTTGAAAATCCGACACTTTAATCTTAATTCCAGTGTGCTATAGATTTTTTAAGATGTGATTTCTTAAATTGATGGCAATCTTTTTTTTTTTTTTTTTTTTTTTTTTAAAAAAAACTCCAAATATTGATGGATCGCTAGCTCTTTTCTTTTGAGAACTTAAGTAATTTAATGAGGGTGGTTTTTTTTTTTCTTCTAACTTTTATGGCCAGGTGGCTCTAGGGGATATTTTGTTGAAGACTGATTAAAAATAATTTCTTCTAAATGAGACCTGACCACAAAATGGAACCATTAATGGGCAGGGACGTTGTCACCAAAGCGGAAACCATGCCTGATTGCCTCCTGTACCTCCCACCACACAAGCATTTTCTTCTTTTTCTTCTCCTTTTCTTGTTCTTAATAGCTGAGTAAATAAGCAGCCAGCAAGGCCTAATGTTTTCGGCCAAAAACAGAGTCCAAACTTCTCAGAGAAAACATTTGGCCTCTGTGGTTTTGAAATATGTTCCAGAACACCGAGTTCAGTGGGGAACATTTTGAAAAACTCCCATCCATTGGAATGATGCTGGGGAATGTTACAGTATCAGGAGTTTCAATTGGTCCTTTTCCTGCAGCCCCATAATGAGACTTGTAAAACACACACACGCGCACGCGCGCACACACACACACACACACACTGCTATGTGGAAGTTCTCATGGGAAAAATGAATGGCAAGAAATCCTAGCTTTAAAAGAAACAGCTAATCTGCTAGTTTGATTGTTCTTCAAAACCTATGCTGAACCAATGAGCCTAATTAAAAACACTTGGCCTACTTCTATAAAGCATCATAGCTTTCTCTATGCTTCGTTTGTATACACCACAAAACTCCAGATAGACTATTATTTTTTCAAGTGCTCACTAACAAAGTGCTGACTTTGTTGGGATGGCTGAGCTAATTTCTTGAACTCAGTGTGAAACCTTAGCTAAACAAAATTGCGGTAATTTTCCTTAATTTGTAAAAGTGATTGGAGTGCAAACAAAATTTTCCTCTTGGGTCAATCCTATAATTTTCAATTAACTAAAACTAATCGTCAGGCAGGCACCAAACCTGCATTTTGTTTAAAGGGCTGGGAGGCATTTCCAAGGGTCAGGATGCATTAATTGTTTTTATAATTTCAAGGGAGAGAGAGAGAGAGAGAGAGAAACTGGGTGACTAAGAAGTACGTTTGGTTTTACTCCTAATATTGAAATACAAGGGAAAGATTCTCTGAAGTAAAATGTTACAGAAAAATAAAAGTCGTCCATTTAATTGTATTGTTATAATTATGATTTGTTAACTGTTATCCCGTCACTGCTCTGTTATCTCTTTGTGTGAAAGCAACTTCCGCTCTGTACTTAGGCTGGCCTTGTGGTCTTTTACTGAATGGAAAAGGAAACCTGGGACCAGTTCGTGGAGACAGTTACCACTATCCAAGGATAACTGACACTAAGCAGAGGACCCAGAACCACACTGCACTTGTGGTTCTTTGACCAGCAGCATCAGCCTCACCTGGGAGCTCTTAAGAACCACAGGATCTCAGGTTCTGCCTAGACCTACTGCAGCCGAATGTGAATTGTAAAAGATCCGTGGGTGTCTGGTTTGCACTTCACAATCTAGGGATCTCTTAGAGTACACATTGGGCATTCAGCCTTTATACTTGATGTAATTCCACAGCGATGCTGCCTGGTTCTGTCTGTCTGATGGGAGGGAATTCACATTCACTCTGAAACCCCAGCTTCTTGCCACAAGGCAGATCCATGTGCCAAGGCTGTTTTGGGAGGACAAAAATGCAGCATACTTGGAAAGAAGGCACCAACCCAGAATTAAACATGAAAACTACCAATTGTATGTAATACAAATGCGGTGAACAGGCTAGAGGAAAGACGTACTGTTCCTGAAAGCACAACCCTACTCCATAAAGCAAACAAACCCTAACAAGGTGGCTTAACATCCAGAAACTCAGGATTATCTACACCTCTTTTCCCCTTCTCTTATTTTTCATGGGGCATCTTTAGGCATCCAACCAGTTATTTCAACAGATCCTGCCATTCAGCATGGCCACCTAGATGAAATCTTAATATAATAATAAAAGCACCATGTTTGCTCATACATATGGTAAAATGAAGAAAGAAAGCAGACTTTAACTAGATTTTAAAATAAAATATATGCTTTTAGACATAGAAGACAAGGGGAAAGACCCCATAGGACCAAGGCAGTTCTGTGCTCACCATCTGCAGTGGTTCTTACCTGTGTAAATGAATCTGCCTGGTGTTCCTTTGCAGAACTGCTTAGATTTGTAGGACAGTGTGACTTCCACAACACCAGGGATGTGCCGAGGAGGGGTCTGCACACGGATGGCATGAGGAGTGATCAACTGGAGGAGACATTTGGGGGGAAAAAATTGTCATTTCAATATTTAAAACTTCACAGTCTTCCTAACAGCTCTCCATAAACAAAGCTTTAAAACACATAATTAAGCTGTCTATGTTTAAATCCAATCTTGATGGAACCTGCGTGAAAGACACTGACAACAATATTTACAAATGCTCTGAGTACAGCCATAACGACATTATCTGGGTTTGCCTACATGGCAGGCCCTCTGCTTCCTGGTTTGAACAGAGAACCTGGCCTAATGAAATGATTTATCTACTACAGGATATCCTTTGGAAAATCTCTGAAGCAGACCAAATCAGAGCCGAGCTTTGCCATGCCTCTCCAGAAGTTGAGAGGCCTGGTGTTTGAACTGAGCCCGTCAACATGTGGAAAACACAGAAGTAGGGGAACAGTAGGCCAAGGCACTCTGATTAGCTGCAGTGTGCACGTATGAAGTACCTCTGAAGACCATTTGGTATATTAACTACCAGAGGCACAATCAAAGAGCTTAACAGGAGAAAGAAAAGAATCTGCCTCCCTGGAATAGCTTATGGATCTGGCAGAACTAAGGACTCTCCATAAAAGGGAAAGGGAAAGGGAAGGCTGAGGAGGCTGCGGAATGATCACTGGTCCATTATGCAACGCCACGTGCACAATGAGAAAGTTCATTTCTGAACTCTGCTGGCAATCAGATTACACTATGAAGCAGAATTTATTTTTTATTACTCTTATCTTTGTTTACATAACTAAAATGTTATTAATGGCCATAAAACTGGCATTATCTGGTTCTTTGAAAAATCCAGCCCTGGTATTTGACTGGTTGACCTCTGATGGTGCTGGATTCTACATGTTCTCTTTCTATGGGATTCTGCAAGTGTCCTCTTTGACTCCTTTCAGATGCAGTTAGCTCAACATTTGCGGTATTGAGTCCACCGCATACAGTGGATAATTTATACGGTATACATGAGTTTAAACTAACATGCTTGTGCTGTTCTCTCATGGGAATAACTTAGAAAGGGCTCCTTATTTCAATGTGCAAACCAGGCCCAGTTCAAGTGTTTTTCCCAGAGAATCACAGATAACACCATGAGAGGCTGGATACAGCCCATGGGTACCCCAACTGGATAAACCGTTCTAACACCAAGTCCTAGGGAAAATAATTTGAGAAAGTTGTTACTGCTAAAGCCCACAAGTAATTTATATCAAATGTTGCTTTCTGAAACAAAGAAAAAGTCATATCTGCATAAAACCATTTTAACTTAGCAATTACAAATGCCTTATCCTCTTCCATAGAATACATGGAGCCTTGGCTTATTTGCTGAAGATGCACAAAAGATATTTCAGTAAGACCATGCTTATGTGGAACCCCTGAAGACTGAGTTCATCTCCATGGCTTAGTGTTTTCAAAGGCTAAGGTTTTACCCAGCAAAACACACAAAAAGGTTTCTTAAAATTTTGTTCTACACAGGAACAGAAAATCAAATACTGCATATTCTCACTTATAAGTAGGAGCTAAGTGGGAGGTACTCATGGACATAAACATGGCAACTACAGACACCGGGGACTCCTAGAGTGGGGAAGGAAGGAAAGGAACAAAGATTGAAAAACTATCTGTACATTGCTCACTACCTGGATGACAGGGTCATTCGTATCCCAAACCTCAACATCAATATACCCACGTTACAAACCTGCGCTTGTACCCCCTAAATCTAAAATAAAAGTTAAAATTATTTAAAAAGTTCTATTCATATTGTTAATTCTTCCAAAATGCATTGTATGCTTTTTAAAATAAGCAAAGTGTGTATAATTTAACTTACCCTTGGTAAATCAAGATCATCATTTAGAATACCCTATATTCTATCTTGCTGTAATATAAAAAAGCTCTGAATGACTGTTGAGGCATGAAGAGCTATTTATCCCTGTACTAAATGGCTCCAGGTTTCTAAGATTTTGAAATTATTTCTCTTTTATTCTGCTTCTTTGTCTTTTTTTTTTTCCTGTTGTTCTTAGCACCTTCTAATTTGCTCGTGTAATCTGTAAGCATGGAGATCAGGAAATCGAGTTTAATAATATAGAGAGAATAAGATAAGAAAGAGGCTCTGAAGGGCAGTGAAAGATGATCTTCCCCAAATCAAGAGCATGTTAATTTTTGAGACACTGTTACTGCAATGTTGGGAACTAACACTTGTTGAGTACCCAGGAGGTATCTACCACATTGCTGGATATTTTACATACAAACACTAATGGGTCAGAACAATGACTGTATTTTCATCCTTTTTTTTCAGGTGAGAAAACAGAATCTTAAAATTAAGTTGCTTGCATAAGCAACTTTACCCTTGTGACAGCAAGTTACAGCAAAAGGTAACACTGATGCAGTTCAAAAAAGTCACGGGACAAACACTTCCTTTGTAATCATAGAGAAAAAATTGTTCATATGGAAACTTTTTAAAGGCAGTAACAAACTCAGTTTTTTTCTGATCCAAGGACTGTGTGTGTGTTTTCTGTACCCATGCTGTCTCCATTTTTCATTTATTGCCTGGTTCTTTGCCATGCTTTTGGTAAAGGATGATCCATGTTGTTATATTTCAAATAGAAGGTATGCTTCTAATTTTAACGTGTACTTGGAATATAGAGTGCCATTAACTCACAATAATACTGATAAGAACTTTCAGCCAGTTAACACTTCACCTGCACTCCTTGTTCCAAGGGAAATAAATTTTAAAAGATGGAAAGATATTAGTAAATAGATGGATGAAGATTATTTTTAAGTATAGGGACTTAATATGTATGAGTTGCTATACCGAGGAACAAAATTCATGGGCTTTATAAATTGATTAGATATGACTGCAATGAAACTACAGACTGAGAGTGAGGCTTTAGCGTAAAGCATTAGGCTCAGGAAATGCAAACAAATTTTCATTTACAATTTCATTTTCAATTTTAATTAATTGCCCTAACTAAAGCAGAAATTCCTTCTAAACAACCATCCTTCACAGATGAGGTAGAATCTGAATCATAATTAGAGAATAAATTTGTTGATGTTTTCCTAGCTGTGCGTATTAGTCTGGGAAGAATCTCTAGCACTGACACATGATATTGATGCTTATGGAGGAAAAACATTTTAGCTAACTTTGATCAATTTGAAAGCACTGGCTTATTTACTAATCACTCAAAGAACTGTAGAATTTATTGCTGGAAGGAATGTTAGTGATAGTTTAAAGCTAATCTTCTTATTTGACAGCTAAGGACACAAAAATCTAGAAATGTCTGGTGGCTCTGAAAATTGACCCAACATCCTAGAGGAAGGACAGGGTCTAGATCTAGGGTGTAGAACTCAGGACCCACGAATCACAAAGTATGTTTCACACATTATTCCAGCCTGGTTGAACCCAAGGCAGCCACTCAAAGCAACAGAAGGAGGGAGGGCTAGTCTGTTTTTCGAACTTTTATCATTGGACTATCACTTTCTTAGTTTTGTCATATCTACATACCACCTATACAATCACATACTTAATATTTTAAAAAGTGATTATCTTTTTATTTAAAAAAGTTATTTTAAAAGAAAACTTTATGTCAATACCATAATTGGAAAACTGGTATTAACTGCAAAATAAGAAGGTATTGTAGCTAGTAACCTTGAAGTTCATATGATATAAATTCTAGCTAGATATTATTGACAACCTGAAGAAATTTATTGAAAAGGGTGATTAGCTAGTGTTAAATGTTAAAGACTTCTTTGCCCTGAGACTTTATCCCTTTAATAAAAATCAGAATTATGGAATAAAACAAAAATTAAAAGAGAAACAAAAGGAGTGATTAAAAGAGAAACCAAAAGGAGACTAACTTTCTCACAGTGTGATTCAGTTCTATTCCATGTCTGTGTCAAATCTAAAATTGTCTCCTGTGCTACCAAGGTCCCATGCCCATTACTTTGGTAAATACTGTTCTAAGTGATTAGAGAACAGATTTCATTCTTTGACGTAATTTCCTTAAATTATAAGCCAAACAATTTCGGCTAGAAATAAATATTCTTCTGAGACTCTGTAGCATCTGACACTACACTCTTTCCCTTTTTGGGACTCTCCATTTTCTTATGTGACAATAATCATAAGACGTAAGACTTGCAAAGCGTCTGATGGTTTACCAAAGCACTTTCATGTTCACTAATTTTTAAAACTCATGTTTGTGGTTTATGTATTTCAGATGAGAAAAGTTGATGGTCAGGCAAGTTAACTAAAATTATTTGAAACACTAGGATGAAAACCAGTCTCTTATACCTGTAAAGAAGTGTTTTCCAGAGATCTTCTCTTATTCATTGATTCCTGGTTATTTTGATTTTCTTCATTTGCTCCACTTTTCTGTCAACTTGTTAATTGTAGAAATTTCACAAGTTTTGTCCTTTCTTCCCCTCTATTTGCCTAGCACTTCTTGATTTCACTCATTAGCTCAACCACCTCAGCTAAACTGATTTCCAAATCTACACCTGTAGACTTGATCTCTTTGGCCAAGCATCAAACTTTTATTAGCAACAGAGTAACAGAATCTCCCCCAAATAAGTCTTCTTGCCATCTCAATCTCAACATGACCCAAGCTAAATTTATCATCTTACTACCTCTGAATAAATATTTCTTGTTTTTGTGTCTCCTGTCTCAGTTAAAGGAATGTTAGCCTTTGAATTACTCAAAACAGAAAACTTGAGGTTATCATTATTTCTTTTTCTTCCTTTATTTTTCTTAAGTCATATTGATTCTGCCCCTAACTGGGCCTCAGTGGCTCTTCTGTGCTTCTTGTCTTTCTCCTGTTCAGTCTGTCACTCTTTCTTACACTATTACATAGTAGGAAAAATTGCCTTCTAAATGGTCTCCCTCTACCTCTACTTTTTCCATCATAATTATTTTCTTCAAATACAATCTCATCATATTATGCCCTGCCTCAAACCAAACTCTCATCTGCCCCCTTTGCCTACTACATAGTTCAAACTCCTTGACAGGATAATATTAAGGGTTCACCAAGGCTTGATGGCCAATTTTCCTTCCTAGGCACACTTCCCACTTTGCTTTACCACATTCTGGAGTAAAGGGCATGTGGATACATGAAAACACCATTCCCTTGCTCAACAGTTTTGCTTTCTTCATGCCATTCTTTCCTAAACATTCTTCTACTGACATTCTACTTATTCTTAAAGACCCCAGTCATATGCTCCCTCTTCCAGTAAGTTTTACCTGATCGTAAGGGTCAAAGTTGCCTGCATTTTTAAGGAATTTATACTATTATGATATTGATACTATAATGCTTAGCAGCCTATTTTGCTTTGTGGCATAAATACTGTCCTATACATCTTTCTCTCATAAGATATTTCCTGAGATCAGGAACAGTCTAATTCACATTTGTAACCTCTAAAGTAGTTAACTTGGCCTGGTGTGATGGCTCACATCTGTAATCTCAACACTTTGGGAGGCTGAAGCAGGAGGATCACTTGAGCCCAAGAATTTGAGACCAGCCTGAGAAACAAAGCCTCTAAAAAAAATTTTTTTTTAATTTACCAAGCATGGCGGCATGTGCCTCTAGTCCCATCTACTTGGGAGGCTGAAGTGGGAGAATTGCTTGAGCCCAGGAAGTCAAGGTTGCAGTGAGTCGTGATTGCACCACTGCTGTCCAGCGTGGGCAACAGAGCAAGACTGTCTCAGAAAAAAATAAAAATAAAAATAAACAAATTAAGTAGTTAATGACTTACATACAGAATATTTTCAAAATATTTCTGGAATATTTACATAAATTGGTCCAGAATTCTACTAAATCATTGACTCCACTGGGTATCGTAATCATTATCCATGAGTCCAGGGGAGTCTACTGTTCTTAACCTGATAGTACTCAACTCTCATTTTCTACCTAAGTTGCTTTTAATATTAGTTATCTGACTGGCTCAGCACTCAGGTCTAAATATGAGCATGAGACCACTGCTTGTATATAAGTGGTAAAAAAGAAAAAGATGTCTAAATGTCTGTAACTCCAGTGAGAAATAAGATGAAATGAAAAAAAAAAAAAGGTTTAAAAATTAATACTTAAAAAGTACGCCACAAAAGATCTTTGCTAAATGGTAAGAGTGTTTATTTCTGGACTGATAACATTTGATGTGATTTGTCTTCTCTGTCTGCCTCTTCCTGCTATGTGTATGTATTTCTGTGTGTGTAAATTCCCCAAACTTGCACCAGATCATGTAAATACTTACAGAATAAACCTATTTGTACATATAAAGCCATTATTTTTATTATGAGAAAAATGTTATTTAAAAAGTGTAATAAGTTTGGGACTATATGTATTACACGTGATTATATAAGAATTAGAGGCCAGGCGCGGTGGCTCACACCTGTAATCCCAGCACTTTGGGAGGCTGAGGCGGGCGGATCACGAGATCAGGAGATCGAGACCATCCTGGCTAACATGGTGAAACCCCGTCTCTACTAAAAATGCAAAAAAATAGCCAGGCATAGTGGCGGGTGCCTGTAGTCCCAGCTACTTGGGAGGCTGAGGCAGGAGAATGGCGTGAACCCAGGATGTGGAGCTTGCAGTGAGCTGAGATTGCACCACTGCACTCCAGCCTGGCGACTGAGCAAGACTCCATCTCAAAAAAAAAAAAAAAAAAAAAAAAAACAATTAGATATGTATTTGCATAGAAGAAAAGAAAAACATCAAAATGTTAAAAGTTACCTCTAGATGGTAGAGGTATGGGTAATTTTACTTTCT
This sequence comes from Theropithecus gelada, assembly GCF_003255815.1. Classification (NCBI taxonomy): domain Eukaryota; kingdom Metazoa; phylum Chordata; class Mammalia; order Primates; family Cercopithecidae; genus Theropithecus; species Theropithecus gelada. Next base: position 155,350,440 of record NC_037673.1, read on the forward strand.
TCTGTATGTCTCTCTGAATTCTCCAATCGCTCAATAATAAAAACGCATTAATACTATATTCAGAAGAAATAATTTTTCCATGTGGCATTGAGATGAAACACACATAATCTCTACAAGGCTCCAGGTGAGGCTGTCAGCATGCCAGGGACCGCCAGCAGCAACACTTCTGCTCCCTCTAAGCTGCCTGTGTGAGCATTTTCCCTGCTCCAGACTCAGACCGCAGGACCTGAAGAACCCTGTGGGGGGTTAGCCAGGCAAGATATGCCCACTGTGGCCTCTGGGTACAAAGTAAAGCTGCTGTGGCCATAACAGAGATAGAGCCAGACATGAAGGTGTTTGAATGGGACCTCTCCTTGACAGAAGAGCTGACACCAAGAGAGAGAATGCATGGTAGATCATGCAGCTGTGCATGTTGAACTCCAAAGAGGCAGCCTACACAAAGTCTGGAAGCCCAGAAGAGGGGCAGGGAAGAGGACAATCTTCTACATGGCTTTTAGACAACTTCCCAGCTTATCAAAAGTACGGTCCACATGGTAGGTAAATGAGAGTACCTAGTGTTTAAAAACATGAGTGAAGCCGGGCGCGGTGGCTCACGCCTGCAATCCCAGCACTTTGGGAGGCCGAGACGGGCGGATCATGAGGTCGGGAGATCGAGACCACCTTGGCTAACATGGTAAAACTCCGTCTTTACTAAAAATACAAAAATTAGCCCGGCGCGGTGGCGGGCGCCTGTAGTCCCAGCTACTCGGGAGGCTGAGGCACGAGAATGGTGTGAACCCGGGAGGTGGAGCTTGCAGTGAGCCGAGATCGCGCCACTGCACTCCAGCCTGGGTGACAGAGCGAGACTGCGTCTCAAAAAAAAAAAAAAAAAAACCAAAAACATGAGTGGAAACATGTTGTAGAATTCCAGGAGGAAAGAGCAAACTCTTGGGGACTACTTTCCCCTCTGAGAGCCAGCAGCTTTTATTATTTGTGTTGTTCTAGTTCTCACTAAATTGACGATGGTAATGACATTGATAATGACTTCAACAATAATGACCTTTTGTTATCTTTTTCTCATGTGTCAAGCACTATATTAAACCCTTTTAGTGATTTGCATTCTGTAGTATTAAGGGGTAGGTATGATTATTAGCGGGTTCATAGAGGAGGAAAATAAGTTTCAGGAAAGTTAAGAAATATGATTAAGGAATCAACTGGAAGTGGCCAGTCAGCCAATTGACCATCATTATACAACAATGACTGTCTCTCCATATGACTGTTTCTTGTTTTTCCATAATTCCTGGTACATGTACTTTGCATCTGACCTCTGCCTTTGAAAGCATGGATTGTATCCTCAGCTTTTCCCACACCTTGAAACATCCTGGGAACATAGTGGCCACTCAAAACAGCTTTCCTCACTGGTGAAAGGCAAGCTGAGAATGATTCCCCAGGAAAACAAAAAAAGCAATTCCAAGATAAGCCTTTATCCATGTTTTCCAACCAATAGGAGTAGGTAAAATAAATGCAATTTGACGTTCCAAGCCACAAAGCCAAAAAATAACTGGGGTTACTAGAAAACACACCAGCGATTTCTCATTACTAGGTTTAGGACCTAATATTTTAACCATAATCACCTTCAACACTTAAAAGTTAAAAAAAAAAAAAAAAGTCCAAAACAAGCAAAGACTCGAAGAGAAGGGATAAAGGGAAGGAAAGGTTTCTTCTCTGGAAAAATAATAAACATTTGTGGCTAGAAAAAGCCTAAAGTGGGCACTGGCAAGGTGGTTTTTAGATGTTACCCATCTAAGGGTTTTCGTTCTAAGGCATGCTAGCCCATTCACTCATTGACACCCTCTGTGCCTCAGTTTACTAATCTTATACTGCACCAGCTCCTGTCTGCTCTGTGGAGGTGCTGATAATAATATTACATATGCTTTATGTTTGGGTAGAGCTTCTCTGGGGACCCTAAAGCACTTTCCAGATTAATTTTTAAATTTATGTATTAATAATTCTCACAGCATTCTCCCTCCTCCTCAGTTAGGATAATAACATCCATCTCTTTTGAGATAGGCAGGGGGTACTGAGTGATAGACATGAAGCAGACACTTAAATAAGAAAACTGTAATATAAAAGCATAATTAAAGCTCTAAAACCAAATCAAACTATGGATTTTAAAAGAGATATCAAAGTGTTAGGGACCAAACAGGCAAACTTGTTTTCCCTCCACCACGCTGAAACATGGATCTTTTTGGAGTTAGACACGACATTTAAAATATATTATTTGGAGTTCGTAAAGGAAGCTGAAATATGAAAAGTATATATTCTTGGCGACTGTGCTGACTGAACCTCCATATTATCTCTCTATTTCCCTGAAGTGGCTACCACATAAATCAGAGGATGCCAGCTCTTCTTCTGAGTTCCTTGGTGTGTTTTGGTTTGTTCCCTAATCAGAGTTCTCTGGGTTTCATAACACAGATTCTTTCATTCCCAAGAATTGCCTGTCTCAAAAGCAGTGTATGATTTCTCAGGGAACGTGAGAAAAAGCCAGAGGAGGCATTTACTGTTTCACAAACATTCTGGTTTCCTTTTGTCCTTTCAAGAAAAGAACTTTAAACCAATGTTTACCAAAATATGCTGAGTCACATGAATCCTTAAAGATAAACTTCATGTATGAATGTCAAAGGAGACTTTTGAAATTAAAGTTTCAGGAATTGAGTTAAATGGGGGACTTAAAATCTAGCATTTGAATAGTCAGTCATGTTACTTAACACTGAAATTTCTCTCAACATAGGTATCGACATAGACTCAGATGGATAGTAGAGAGATGTAGATGTGCTTTCCTATTCATTGTCTGTGTGTCCCCCTAAGTAGAATATCAGCCCCATAAGGGTATGATCTTGGCCTTCTTTGTTTTTGTTATGTTCCTGGTGTTTATCAAGTCCCTGGAACTAGTAGGCACTCAATAAATACTTGTTGAACATTGAATGGATAAATATTGTGATGCCATTAGCCACCATTAATAATTAAGATAAAGAGTCACTAAAGTTTCTTATGAATCTACAAAAAGAAAATAACACCACTCCATTCAGAATTCTTTTTACTAAAAAATTCCCAAACGACAACAACGAAAAAACTTTTTGCTTTGCCACCACAAACTTCCTGGTATCCTCATTAAGCATTCAAAGAAATATACTGCCCAGTTCTTCTGACCAGGAATCTAACCAGGTCCCGAAATCAATGCAGTTAATTGTACAAAACAAAATGGCAACAAGATCATCTTTCAAAATAACAGATTTGGGAGAAAAAAGACTGAAGCAAATACATTATGCTTCTACTACCCCTGGTTTTGTGGGTTATTTATTTATTTATTTTGTAATTTATTTTTTAAATAAACTTTCTCCATCTCTCTTCCCAGGATGTAGATATTGTGCCAGTTGGGCCCCATTAAAGACTGGATCCCAGCCTGGCCATCTGGGAGCTGGAAAAGCAAGGGTGAGTTCCTGAGACCCAGGGTATTCCAGAAGGAGAGCATCAGACACCAGCAACGCCAGCCCCTGTGGTTTGAGGCTGCACAATGAGCTCTTTCTCAAGGCTTGTTTTTCTAAATTCAGTCAAGAAGGAACATCATTCCCTACACAGGCCTGGCTCAGTGTCCTATGTTTCCTGCTTGTTTGTTTGCAAATTAAAATATAAAAGGAAAAGGAAATCAGAATGCATTTATGGAAGGGGATGAATGCTTGTTATCAACATTGGCAATTCACAAGGCAGAATCTTTGCCTATGGAATTAGTAAAGAAAAATATAAAAGCCAAAAGATTGATAGATAAAGTAGTCAGGGAATAAATTCACCTTTCACTGAAAGACTTGTAGAGTCTCTCCAAGCTTAAAAACAAACAAACAAAAGATGTCAAAGTTTTAAGATACAGAGACTCGTTCTAACATTTTTTGTGGTGTTGGTCCTATCTACGTATGGTAAGACACTGATACTAGCCCATACAACCAGTAATTCCTCACTTAACATGTTCATTCTGGAACTCAGAGATGTGATAAAAGTAAGCACTACATTAGGAGATATACATTAGGAGATATACCTAATGTAAATGATGAGTTAATGGGTGCAGCACACCAACATGGCACATGTATACATATGTAACAAACCTGCATGTTGTACACATGTACCCTAGAACTTAAAGTATTAAAAAAAAAAAAAAGTAGGCACTACAGAAAAACTGAAGCCAAACCCCTTTTAATAATGTGGCTGTACAACTGCTTCTGCTGAAAGTCTTTCAAGGTTACATTATACACATCTTGCTGTTTTAAACAGAATATACTAAATATATTGCCAGCTTTTTTTTTTTTTATTACTCGGGGCCACCATCATTAATGAACTGCACAGTAATACAATTCTGTGTGTGCTTTTTAGGCTTTCCATTTCTTCCCTAGACATCAGGCCATCAGCTGTCACTGAGCCTGTATCCAGTAGCCCACCTCCATACATGATCTGCCTCTAGTCTGGGCCTTCTAATTTGCTGTGACCTAGGAAAACAGATAACATAGTTTGTGAAGAAGTATTGTTCTCATTAACCCAAAGCTTTTTATTTTATTTACTCTTTTGGCTTGCTTCTGGTTTCATGCTGAATTTTGGAGAGTTGAGGTTATTATAACACATCTCTGGATAAATGAGTTTTATGACATTCATATTAGAGAGTTAAGAGATGGCTATGGAGTCAGGTGGACTTTGATTCAAATCCAAGCTTTGCCAATAATCAGCTGTGGGACCTTTGGAAATTCACTCAACCTCTGTGACCTTCAGTTTCCTTATTGGGGAAAGGGGGAGAGAGTAGGATGGGGGAGAGAGAGAGTAGGATAGGGGAAGAAGTAGGATGGGAGTTGTTATCTGATAGTTTATTACAAGGATTAATTGACACAATTCCTGTAACCAGTGTAGGAAAAGGCATCACTTGTATCAATCAGTCAACATGTGTTACTTCTATTACTACTCAATGTTCACCATCACCAATAGTTTTACATTAAGACACTTATGTGCATACTTATTACACAACAATTACATCTAAATATAAACTACCTACCCATACAAGCATTAGCAAAACCTGGACCACAATCTGTCTAGTTGTGACACTTTCAAGCATCATCAACTACAACAGTTGCTATTAGGGAGCATTTCTTTGAATGAATGAATGAATGAATGAATGAGGAAGTAATGTCATTCAACAGATTTTCACTAATGCCTCAGACGTGCAAAGCTCTGTGCTGGGCATCACAGAAAATTAAGCTGAATTTATCCTGGATCCTGTCTTCAAGGAAGAGGGTATGCCCTTAAATACGATAACTAAAGATGGAGATGTATAAGGAACATAGTATGGTAGAAATAAGACAACATAAGAATTTAGACAGAAGAGAAAATATTCTATGCCTGAGTCATATGGGAAGATTTCAGAGAAAAAGGTGGTATTTCATAGGATCTTAAAGGGCAGAGGGATATGGGCACAGAAAGGAGGGAAAACGATCCCGGGGGGAGCAATGGCATCAGCAAGACAGGGAGAAAAGTTACTGCAGGTACAAGGAGCAGCTAACAAGTCAATGGGATAGAACATAAATTAAGATGAATGGTGGGTGAGGATGTTGAAAAGAAAGATTGGAGTCAAGGTGGTGTGCTTGAATCCCAGACTAAGAAGTTGTGGCTTTAGTAAAGAGAAAGCCAGTTAAAGTTGTATAAGGTAGAAGGCTTTATTTAGTTCAGGGTATCAGGGAGCCATCCCAGCGATCAACAATCAGCAGGAAAGGAATACAGCACTATCTAGATATCCATAAATATTCATTTTCTTCATAAAAGTCACATGACTGCAGCCAGGTGTGAATTCTGTCATTGATTCATATGAAAATTAGAAATTCATCACACTTCTGTGGTTCCTGTTTTCAAGTTACAGATACATGTACCTCCTGAGCACACTGTAAATAGCTGAAAATGTCATCTTAAAGTCCTTTTTAACTATTTCATAATTATCAACATAGAAAATAGATTTCAAGTGCCTCAGTCATCAAAAATAAAAATGTAGACTAAGGCATCTTAGGAATAAAGTGAGCATGGCTGTAACTATGTAACTATATTAAAAAGGCCATTAGACCATTTTTATCTTTTTTTTTTTAATATGCTGGCTCATTTAGAAATGATTTCTCATAAAATTACTTGGGCTTGAAAGTTGTTCTTCAAAGTCATATTCAAAGTTTAATGCAACTAATCCAGACTGCTTTTAAATTTTTTAACAAATAAAGTTTATAATTTTGCATAAAGCACCTTCTATATAATAGACGGTCAATAAACACAGGTTAAATATAGGACATGAAACATTTAGAAAAAAATAGGTAACTATGAGTCATTTTAAATCCACGCATTTAATCAACTTTGAATTAAATTTACACATGGAAGCCTCAATATATGTAAAATAAATGGACACAACTATTTACATCATATTACATTTCTATCATGACATTTTGAAAGAGGTAATATGTGACATAATGTCTTTCTCCATCTTAATTTTCTTTTTTATTTTAGTGGAGCTGTATCTCACATACAAGCTAGTATATATGTCTTTAGAGTGCTAGGGAAATCACGTATAAAATTTAGGAAGGTTTGGTAAATTTCTGGGAGTATGTTAAAAGCCCATGGAAATTTCATGAGAAAATCTGGTACAACCAAAAGCTGAATGGGGGTGAAGTTGGATGTCAAGAGAACTGGGCTCTGAGCCCAGCATTAAGTAGATAATATGCTCCCAGGACAAGTCACCCTACCACTGTGAAGTTTCTTTTTCCTCACAAAATAAGAAAGCTGTACTTGACTGAAAAAAGGTTTCTCAAGGCCCTTAAAATGTGGTGACTCTACATGCGGTTCAGTAAGAGTCAAGGCCGGGCAAAAAGGCCTGGGAAACTTCCGGCGGAATACATGTATGCATCTTAGTCATCCACTATTGAATATCACAGAGAAGCCAATCCTCTTGTTTATTGACAATCATTCCTCTGAGCTATGTGTACAAAGGAGAACGGAAAGTAGAGATAGATAGGATGAAAGAAATAAATCAAGGACTGCATTTACCACTTGGTTTTCCAATTTTTTGACTTAAGTGGCAAAATTGCTTCTCAGCCCCTAAACCACCATTTACCCAACTATATTCACCCACAGGTCTCCCCTAGAGGTTTCTTTTGACTTCATTCCCTATGTCTGGGAATGTAGCTGAAGAAAGCGTGCATCTGGACAAAGACAATGAGGAGAACCTGTGTGACACTAATTGCTTCATACACAAGGAAACTTTGGTTTCTCCCATCTGAACTAAGTGGTACTGGCAATCTTTAAATATAGCTGCCCTGCAAAATCATATAGCATCTAATGCCAAGTGTGTACTGACTAAAACCAGATGCAAAATATGAGGGAAATTTTGTTCAAAGCCTTGCAGCTTTGAAGAATAATGGCTCTAAACATTCCTGGTCTAATCTGAATGATACTCTGCAAATATTTCAGATGGTTTTCTCACATCTATCCCAGTCCAACCACTTTGTGATTGAATTTCATGACTTGGCTCCATTAACATGAAATCAAAATGCACTTCAGCCATCACCAATATATCTCCCTGTAAGGTGATCCTTGTTGGGGGGAAAAAAAAGAGTTCTGCCTTCACAAAAGTTTGGGACATGCTGAATACTGCATCTAAGTATTTGCAGTGCATACTAGTACCTCAAACGTTGTGCAAAGCCCTAGAAGAAAGACCAGTAGAATTTGTTTGACTCAACGTTCCCCAAACTTACCAGGAAAAATCTCCCTCTCTCATCTCCTAAGGGGTATCTATTAATATCCTGAAGAACTAGTCTTCCATAGCACTATCTAGAAGATGAATTTGGCCAACATTGTGGCATAAGTCTCTGATTTATATCAGATACCAAAATCTGAAGCATAGAGAGTAAAAATATTGACTAAAGATATATCAATAGGGAGATCCAGTTTCGTGGACAATTAAATTGTTTTGATGAAGTTCAAAGAATCCTTTTGCAAATAAACATCACATCTGTGTATTGTAAGTGTGCTCTGAAAGAAAAGAACGATAGTGGAAGAAAAGGAGCAGTTTCCACATGCCACCACTGTCCCCTTCTGACTGTGGGGGGATTCTCAGGGGAATAAACTCTAGTTAAAAGGAATCACTAGGCTGGGTGCGGTGGCTCATGCCTGTAATCCTAGCACTTCGGGAGGCCGAGGCAGGCGGATCACGATGTCAGGAGTTTGAGACCAGCCTGGCCAACACGGTGAAATCCCGTCTCTACTAAAAATACAAAAATTAGCTGCGTGTGGTGGCACGCGCCTGTAGTCCCCGCTACATGGGAGGCTGAGGCAGAAGAATTGCTTGAACCTGGAAGGTGGAGGTTGCAGTGAGCTGAGACCATGCCACTGCACTCCAGCCTGAGCAACAGAGCAAGATTCCGTCTCAAAAAAAAAAAAAGGAATCACTAGAATTGTAGCACTGATTTCAAAGAGGATATAGACTAAGCCCTTCATTTTCAGATGAGAAACTGAGGTCCAGCGACCAACAATGACTAAATCTAGGTCCTCTGATTGGGCAATGGAAGGACCATCGATACCCAAGTCTCTCAACTGGTTGCTTATCCACTGCTAACCCATGCAGTCTCAACACTTGCCTGGAATATTATTCTCTGCTCCCCACTAAACCCACCATTGTACTTTTTTTTTTAATTGACAGCTTAAATACTTTCAGTTGTATAAATTCTGTGATAAAATAAAAGGGTCATGAGAGCCTAACGTACCTAGCACAGAGCTGCATCCATACATAAGAGGAACTTGATTGGTCATTCAAACAATCTACTTCTGACTACACCACTCTCTGCCTTCTAGAACTTTGCCTGGAATTGTAAACTACCAATTTAATACTAGATTATATAAATATATTATGTAACTCTCTAATTTGCTTCATGGAAGCAAGTCATCTTTCCAAATAAAACACCAGATCCCACAAAGCCCGACTTTAATTACCCATGGTACCTATCCCAGTGCTAGACACCCAGCAGGCAAGCCAACCAGTGCTCACTGTTTAGAAACTGGAGGAATTCAGAGGAGATATTAAAATAACAATTAGTTCTACAAACCAGAAGCAGGAGCCCCTCCCTGCTCCAAATCACTTGTTGGTAGAAAGGCAAAACCACCAAGCGCGGCTCTGGTCAAGAAAAAAATCTCAACCCACATTAAACATTATCATACATCAACCCCGCTAGTTTTTCTAGATTTGTATATAAAACACTAAAACAATTTTTTAAAAGACTTTTAGAGTAGGACAGGGCAAGGAGCACAAGAATAATAGTAAAATAATTTACTTTCTAAAAAGAGGGAGAGGAGAAAGGGCAAGAAACAATAAAAAAAGAGGAAGGGGGCAAATCAACTTCACAAGAAAGCCATGTGAACTTGGGGGCTCGCAGAAGGCAGAGCTGAGTTCTGGAGCAACGAAGTGCCCCTTTCTTCTTCCCACCCCTCAGGGGGCTATCCATGAGTTAAACTGAACTACTCATTTGCAGAAGACTGGGTTGTTAGGGGAAGAGCACAGATTAGACTAAATTAAGCCAGCCTGATTTTCTCTGGCTCTGTAAAAAATTCTTTAGCTAAAAAAAAGACTCTAAATAATGGCATTAGCTGCTAATCTAAAATGTTATCTACTTGTCCTAGCCTGGCGGCCTGCTTCCTGGGTGTGTTGGGCTATACAGCAAGGAAATGCAGAAGTGATAAAAGTCTACTTAAAATTAGAAGGCCTGGATCTTAGAGATGGCATAAACCTCAAGATCATGTGGTCTGGGGCAAAGACTTTGGATGGACAGGGATCCAGCTCTAAAGATGAGGCTAAACAGGTTAATTGTCTTGCCCTAGCACAGGCATGTATCCTTTACTTCATAAAGATAAATTCTACCTAGAATCCAGTGGCACCAATCACAAACATATACAACTGGAAGATGAAGGAAAGCCCTCTTACCTCTCTGAGTCTGTACATGCCAATTCTACCTGACCTTGGAAGGTAACAGCAACTGTTAAGGCACCCCCAGCACAAGACATCATGGCAATGTGAGCCTATCACCCTGATCTGATAACACCCTAGGATAAAAATGGTGGTATAGGCTAAATTATGGAAGGTTAAGAAGGTAAGCCCTGGGGTTGGACTGTTTGGGTTCAAGTCCCATCTCTCTACCACTTGATAACTGAACCACTTATTTAACTTCCCCAAGCTTCAATTTCCTCATCATGAGAGGAATGATCAAATGAGAACAACATCATACACAATGGTAAGAATCCCACAGGGGTGCTACCAAACATTTATCATATTGCCTGGCAGGAACTAAGTGCTCAGTGAATGAATGTTAGCTAATGTTAGTCACACTCTGCATTTTCTATAGCTTTTTCTTAGATATCCTCTGATCAAATTCTGATTCTGTACAATGCAGGCCTTGACAAATGGCCTCAAACTTGGTTAATATTTTTCTGCTTCTACAAAAATAAAAGGCACTCATGTAATTTTATTCGATTAAAAACAACCATCATCACTACTACAATTACTATTACTACTTTCTACTACTATACCACCTGGCTTATGAAACCTCTCCTTTTTTTTTTTCTTTCTTTCCTCTTTCTGTCATTCTTCCCTCTATCAAGATTGCGTATGCTCTCTTATTAACTAGGACTTTTCCTTCCTTCGTAAAAACAATACGGTATAGTTCAAATCCAATCTCTAGTCCTATCTGGCTGTGTAACCTTGGGCAAGCTTTCTAACCTCTCTGAAACTCATTTACTCATATGCAAAATTAGAATAACAGGAGTATTGAATACAAGGCTATTGTGAGGCTTAAAGCAATACCCATAAAGTGCCTACACATGATAAACCCTTAGCAAGTATGAGCTATTTCTCAATTCTCACATTATACAATGGATTTCTTGATTTGGGGCAGTATCAAATTCTCTACCTGAATGAAAAGGCAGAGAAAATTGTGTGTGCCAAGTAGTCTGTATGAAAACCTAAATATAGAAATAGTTTAGAATATTACAAAAAAAGGTTCACTTCCACAAGGCTCATTATTCTGAACATAGAACAGTCATGATAACAGCCCAATTTAAAGTCCACACCCAGGTACCCAACTGCTAATGCAGTTGCATTTACTTGTTTTAAAAGAATATCTGCACAAATATTTTGGGAAACAGTTTGCACCAGGACAGGGTCATAGTTGTTTTATGACATAGCTACAACCAAGAGAAGTCTGAAAGCAGGGGCCAGACAATGAAGGAGCATGCATCCTCCACCCTCAGCTCCTGGCTGGATCCCCCTGACTCCTGGGACAGGGTGAAGAGGGGCTCCTGGCACACACAAGGCAGTGGCGCTGGAGGGACAGAGGAGGGAGGAGGACAAAGGTATTGCATTAATGGTTTTTCCTTCCCATGACTTTCATCAATTTTGTTATATAGAAACAGATCCTTTAAAGCAATTTGGATAAATCCAAGTTACATGCTAACCTCCCTTTGCGATTCTCAAAACAGGTCAAGAAAGTAGGAAAGTGAGAAAAAATAGAGGGACCTTAATTAAGTGCAAGGCAGAGGCGCAAATGAATGATTTCCTGATGTGTTCTTATTCCATATTCAACGAAGTACACTTGGGTTAAGAAGGCACAAGGTTTTACAGGAAGCTTCAGACCAAACCACCTTCTTCTCACAGGGTCAGTAATATTTAATGCCAATTTTGAGCTCTGCTTTGACTGCAATGACATGAAGCAAGGAGTCCGTATAATATTTACTCTTCCCATCTCCCAACTTCCGAGATAAGCAACAGAAAGAAAGATGGAAAAGGTGGAAGACACAGCCCACAAGACCTGGGACAGGCTGTCCTCGTGAGACTACTGTCTCCAGCAGGATGAAGACACCAGGCTGGCAGCAAAACTTGCCATGAATTTGATGCTTCTAATTTACAACCCAACAGTTTCAACAAAAAATGGAGTACAGGGGGCAAGGGGAACTTAGTCCACCTTTCATACCTGGAATATTCCAACTTGCCTAACAATTAGTTGGGTGGGCTGGGAAGTTCATCTCTGATTCGGCTTTATGAGAAATTTGATTCTATGACCAAATGCAGACCCCTTGTTTGCTACATAGAAAATACCAAGGCAGCAGCAGCACGAGCTAACAAGGGGTTTGTCTGAGTGGGTTACAGGCAGTAAGCAGTATACACAGAAGGCTTACAAAGAAGAACAGTCTCTGTTCTAGAAAGACAAACACACCCAACTATCATAGTCTTAACTTTCTGCTCATCTGTATGGCCCCTCTAGAGAGAAAACAACACAAAGAAAATATCTAGATGGGTTAAACCAGTGTCATGGGAGCAGAGCTAGAAATGGAAATCTTTGTGTGGCCATATACAAATCAGTTACATTCTATAGGCTTTGGGCAGCTGCTCTCTGGCTATAAGACAAATATGTCTGGAAGTCTCAGTATCCTTATCAAGAAAAGAAATATGCTAAGAGTATCTACTCGTAGTGTAGAAAGAAGGGTGCGATGATCTATCTCAAGGTTTAGTACATTGCCTAGTATATGGTAAGTCTCAGTAAGTTAGGATGACTACATGCTTACAAAGCAAATGGGATGAATGAACCCTATAGTACCTTGTAGCCCTAACATTGTTTTTATTCTAAACTTTGGTGAAATGAAAGAGGGTGCTTGGAGCATACTGGCTAAGAAACTGGGGCTCAGAACTGAGAACACAATGGCAGATTTGCCGTGGCATCGATATAACAGGATGCACATGTTTTGTAATCTTGAGCTGAGGCTGATGGTTGCCAGACAAGTCAACTGGTAGGTTAAAAGAACAATCACAGTGCTTGGACAGCACTGCACAATTAGAACTTAGTCATTTTTAAGGGGTTGCAGTCACACACAGAGATGCTTGAGAGTTGTAAATTCCTAGAGCTAGAAAAAACCCTTGGTGGTTCTAGGTTCTCCCGGCAAATCACTCTCTCTGGTGAATAGTCATTGAATAAGTCAAGAACCACCTTCACCTGGATTATGCTGCCATTGAATGATGTTCCTCGAAGATCAGGCTACAGTACTCTTTCTACAAAATAGCCACAGATTACACCCTTGCTAAAGTGTGAATAAGCTTTTTCTATACATCTTGTGACTTTGCATCTCCTCTTCAATTCCCAGCATACAATAGGACCTCCACACCATGGCAAGCCCAAGAAGACAAATTTCTAAACAGAAGCTCTCCCACTGCTTATGGGCCAAAGAATGGAAGTCATTCCAGTAGTAACTGTTGCCTCCTGGTAAACCCAAACCATCTCTTCCAGTGTCCCCAAATTCTGTAGACTGAAGCTGGCCCACCCAGAGAGGCACCACTAAAGTCTACACATTCTATTAGAAATTCAAGCATAGACAGTATCTTCAAGTAGATCAAGCTATTAGATATTAATGTTCAGACAACACCTACCTCACTCCAGACCAGCATGGTACCGAATATGACCTGTAACCCATCAAAGAAATTGTCCCCTATGATGATCACAGTCGCGCCTCCCGTCGTCCATCCTTCACTCGGGCTGATGGCTTTGATACAGGGAGTAGCTGCTTTTCAACACACATGAAAAAGAGAAGGAGTCTGCTGTTAGAACCAAACTTTAATGATGAAGACTTGAGAAAAAGGAAAAAAAAAATCTTTTATCTTTTCACTAACAGAAAGTCCCTCAAGATCTCAGCATTTCCTAGCCACATTAGGACCTGAAACTTCAGGGTGCAACTTCAGTTTTTAAAAGCATTCTTTTCATTGTTTCTATTCAGTTACATATATTTTACCCAAATCTTTATCAAACCTGAAACTTTATTAAAACACAAAGCAAATTTTAATTTGTGAATTGCTAAGGATTCTTTTTTATTAAAAATGGGTGACTTTCTGGAATATATTGGAAACCTTACAGAATTGCTTCATAGTTAAATATACCTCCTGAAAAGAAAACTTACATTTTTTTAGATAAACATTACCATCCAATAGGAAGCTAAGAAAGAGCGGAGCCTGGAGCAGGAAATGATCCTTGCTCCACGCCTTCTGTCTGAAACACTAACATTGCAACATGTCTCATTAAAAATCATTAAGATTTTTTTTCAAATAAATGTCATAGATCCCATTTTACAGATGCGAAGAATGCAGGTCACTCGGGGTGAATTATGTAACCAAATAGCTGAGTCAGGGCTCAACCGCAGAGTTTTCCATGACCTTTGCTTTGCTCTCTTTCCCAGGCATAAAACCCTAGAATTGACTTTTTCAAAATTTCATATCTCTTTTCTTTCCATTATAAATGGCCCTTGGAGATGGGAAATAATTTGCAAATACTGTGATTCCAAATAGACTGGAGGTGGTTTGTTTAATGAGCATGGCATACTTTCAACAGAATTGCTGGGCATAAATGTCATTGTTGGATGGTTTTTAAAATCTCTCAGAGAGCACCTTCGTGCCACTGAGGACTTTTAACTCTACAATGTCATGCTCCTGTTCTCATGATTATTTTTATGAACAACAAGAAAGCAAAATCCTAAAGTAAGGGAGATACTGTTCAAGGAGAGAAAATAGGACCTTCATCTTTAATAAAAAATTTATTAAGTATCCAAGACTGACTTTCCGAGCATTGAAGCCAATGAGAGCACTAGTTAATTTTAACAGGAAAAAAACTGGCAAAAAAATATTTGGACTTTGTCAAATTTGGCAAAATGTCACGCTTTAACTTTTGCAAGAAGGAAAGAAAATATTAAGTCCAGCCCGGTGGGGCCATTGCTCACGTGCCACCACACAAACAAATAGAATGGGTTTGATTTTGATTCAAATTAATCTTAAAAATTTGCACAGAGAAATTTGGAAATATCCAAACTAAACATTTCATGTTGGCTGAACTCACAGCAATGCATTTACAACTAAAACTGGGCAGTTCAGATGACTTTTCTCTCCTCTACTTTCTCCCAAAAACAAAATAATTAATCAAGAAGATGTAAATGATTCATGACTTGACTTGACATTTCTTGTCTGATTTTTTAACATACATAGAGGTTGTGATCAGTGTTCCATAAGCATAGGGCTTTTTCTTAAACAAAAGTGACCTTTAAAAGTAAAAAAAGTTTAAATCCATAATTAAGTACTCCCAAACTAGTGATAGAATATGATGTATGATTTGAAGCAAGTTACAAGAGAAATAAACTATATTTAACAACTAAAGTTCTAAAAATATATGCAGTTTGGAAACATTTTGTTAATGTCCCCAAACATCAATTCTTAATTTATAACTCAATCTACTTATTTACTGGAATGGAGTACAAAAGGTGTTACAATATCCCTAGTACTTCTGAGAAGAAGAGGATATTGGTTTAACTGAATTGGTCTTGAGAGTCCTGCCTGAGTCAAAGTATGGAATCCAATGGGGTCATTAATTGCTGACCCTGAGATTACCCACACAGATTGCAAAATGGTCTTAGTGTTTATTATCAGTTTTAGCTTTGGAATTTCTGGGTTTTTTTTAATCACACATGCATATTTCTTTAGCTAAATATGGTCTCCTGCAGGCTTTCTCATCATTGCACAAACGGAGGTGGAAGGGGGTGTTTCTGCATCTTTGAGAAACCCTCCTACAGGAAAGGCCTTAAAATAGCATGACCAAGACCTGCTAGTTTTGAACTTGACCCCTTCCCTCTTTTTTCCACTTGTTATACGTAGGATACAGAAGTCACATGGGTGTACATGCATGTGTGTGTATGTGCTTTCAAACACTTCCCAAGGAAAGTTGCAATGTTTTCAAATACTGTGAGCAATTTTCCAGAAGCAAAGCTATATGTCAATGCCTCAGAGGCAAGAAAGAGCATCAAGCTTCCAGAGATAACCAGGTGAGGAAACAGTATTTGACACCGTCTTCTCAGTTTTAGAGAAATAAAGCCTTGAGGGAAGAAGTACCCCAGGAAGAATGACACACCCCTCAGTCCATCCTACCTCTACACTCAGCACTGTCCACCATCCCTGCTTCGAGACTATATGCTATTCTTAGAGCAGGTAAGTCATTCAGACCTTTCTACGTTTAGACCTCTAAGGGTTCCAAAACTACTCCTATACATTTGTTATAAATATTAGTCTTGAGGGGAAGCTCTGTGGCACCTCCCCACTGGTGAATTTGAAAAAACACGTAAAGGAATCATGAGCTATCCCAGAGAGAGAGGATGAGGAGGGGAAACTAGTACATTTAGTAACTGGAGGTCAAACCAAGTGTAGTGGCTCACACCTATAAACCCGGCACTTTGGGAGGCCAAGGTGAGAGGATCTCTTGTGACCAAGAGTTCAAGACTGGCCCAGGCAACACAGTAAGACTGTATCTATGAAAGGATTTTTAAAAACTAGCCAGGTGCAAGCCTGTCATCCTAGCTACTGGGGAGGCTAAGGCAGAAGGATTACTTGAGCCCAGGAATTCAAGGCTGCAGTGAGCTATGATTACACCACTGTACTCTAGCCTGGGGGACAGAGCGAGACTCTGTCTCTTAAAAAAAATTAAATAAATAAATAAAAGAATGCTAAGTATCCAATGATGCATGAATGCATGGGATAGTCCCCATAAATGAAGAACCCCAAAATGTCAATAATGCAATGTAGAAAACACTGTGACCAGGAAAAGAGAATCAGGCCCAAGAGCTATTGTTAAGAATTCACAGACTCATGTAGACCAAGGCAAGACATACAAATGAATGCAGCAGCTCAGGCTGTCAGAACAAGCATGAGATGAATGGCCATTGACTCTCAACATCTATAATGCAACGGGAAGCGCTGGTGAATTGCACATGCCCCAGGGAAAGGTGGCAGCACTGCTCAGCTTCAGCCTTTGGTGGCCCCATAAAAATGCAGGCCTAGCATCGTCTGGGTTTCTAGTGATCTTTCCAAAGAAGCCAGGAAGCCACATTTTCATATCAAATTTTTCAATCTTTAAATGTTGGAAATGAATTCAGTATTTTTTTAATGTGTAGGCCAAACAAAATGTTTGTGGGCTGGCTTTAACATACGGGCTGCTATTTTACATTGTAACCCTACTCATGACACACCTGCCAGGCTAAAAGCAGACCTGGAAATACTTGCAATTGTGGCTAAAACTATAGGTACCCAAATGTTCACTGCAGTATTGACAGCAAAAAATTCAGATGTCTAGGTGCTCCCAATAGGGGAGTGGTTAAAGAAATTATGGTATATTCATACTATAGAATACTAGGAGTGTCATTAAAATCCACAAAACAATTCTATAAACTGATATGGAAAGATTTCAAAATAGGCTAGAAAGTGAAAAAAAAACAATTTGCAAACTAAAGAACAGTGTAATTAAGTTTATTTTTAAATAATATATATGAACCTGTGTATGCACTAGTATGTGTATGCATGCAGTTATACGTGAACAGGTATGATGGACAAAGGCCTGGAAGGAAGGATATGCATAACTTTCCCCAGAGCGTCCTTATAAAAAGGACTAGACTGCGGTTGACAGAAAAGGAGGACTATTAACATTTATTCCCTATATATCTGTAGGATTTAAATGTTTTCAATGTGTACAAATTAAGGTACTACGTAATAAGAAAAAAATTAAGTAGCAGCAGAACATTTAATTCTATGAGAGAGAACAGTTGTACTTTTTAGAGCAAAATTACATTTGAAAAAAGCAAAATAAAACAAACAAACAAAACAGCTGTGCTGACCCTGAGCCTCCTCTTCTCTCCTCATTTTGGATATGTTTTCTCTGAGAAAGCTCAGACAACATCCAAAGCAGCCAAGGACTTGTTTCTTACATTTGGGATACCCGGAGAGAAACAGAGAGAAGACAGGGGAAAGTCACTTTTAATAGTCACAGTGGATGGATTCAGTGGAATTTGACTGTGAAAAGATTTATGAAAGAGTTCAATTCAGCACAGGGATGTGATAATCAATACAACTCTATCTCCAAGAAAATATTATGGAATGTGGGGGCGATATTTGAATAGAAAACCACTTTTACCAGCACATTTTGATTTAATTAATACAAGATTCTTTCTTCCTCCCCAATGAATTTTCACAATCTTAAGTATCCGCAAGGCCAGTGAGCCAATTTCTGGTTTTAAAACTCATTAAAAATAAAAGTTTAGGGTTGGGGGTGGGGTTTGCCTCTTTTTTTAAATCCCTTCCCCCACCCCTCACCAGCCACGAAAGTAGAGGAGATTTTCCTTCCTTCAAACTATGACAATAACATGATTACACTACCACAGTTTAGCATAATGGCTCTGAAATGCTCATGGCACATTGCAGAGTTAAAGTGGAAATTATTAGGTAGCTCTTCTTTGTTATAATAATGATCACTCCACAAATAAAAGCTCTTCTCCCAAAGGTACTGCAAGGCACAAAATGCTAATTCTGAAGATTATGTGTGTGCTTTTATTAAATATTACTATGCCCTGCCTGTTTGAGGGCTTCTCTGCTCTGATTGTTTTATGAGTACCATGTTAATGTCATTCCCATCTTGCTAGCAGCAGGCACACATTTTAGCGTTTGTATGAGAGTTGATCAAAGGCCACGTGCTGGGGGAATTGCTGAGAAAACACGGACAAGTGATAAAAATCTAACAGATTAATTGGTTTAAATTTCATTTCAGGGTGTTGAACTTTGGCTCAGGACTCTAATACTACACCATGAGTCAGGGCCTAATTACCAGATTTCCAATTTGCTTCTTGAACAATGGTTGTGGAGAGAAGGAAAAGAGAGGGAAGAATAAAAAAAGAAAGAAAGAAAGAAATCGTTCAGCTCCAGTACGTATTTAACAACGCGCTATGTGCAGACAATTGCACCGGGGGACATTTGCTATCACCTGCTCTATCTCCTGAGCATTTATATTTCCTTCGAATAGCCATAGAAGGCAGAAGAAATCACAGATGCCCTCGGTAGTTTAAAATTTCCTGATTTACAGAATAAGTGTTACATGATTCAAGTGCCTGCACACTCGCACTGGGAGCATCAGTCTCTTTATTAGCAAGGTGAATTTATAAGCTGGAATCGCACTTCAGCCTCCAATAGAAATGATCTATTTCATTGATAGAAAGCAAGGGCCAGGAGAGCCATGTTTACCTCGGGGTTTATGGGTGGCCTTGGGAATAAGGGTTAATTGAGCTCAGAGGTGCCTGCCCATTGAGGTGAATTAGTGGTGTGTGCAGCTATCAGCAGGGCCCTAGGGCTGCTCTTATTTTTCCTTCTGAAATCTCTCTGTGCTGTGATCAATACCTCACTTGTTTGGGGTAGCCATATAGATGACCCAGGTTCAGCATTTATCATATCTTATCCCCAAAATGAGGCTTTTGTGACAATCAATGCGACATTATGAAAGACTAATTCGAGATATATTATTTGGCTTCTTTCTCCATTCCTGTATCTGAATACACTGGAGAAACAACACTCTATCCGTTGATAAAACGTGCAAATTTAGAAATGTTCTAATCTAAATCTAAATCTCAGGGTGATATAAGGTTCTTTTCCATTCCCATTACATATGGCGTATGAAAACATGCATACTGTCCTTTTCCAGAATTCTGTTAACCAGAACTCTCTATTAATGAGCATTTCTACAAAGCAGACCACTGACGCTTACGATGGAGGTGAAAATGCTGGCATTCGCCTTTACTGGCTTCTGAGTAAAGACAGAAATGGGAAATTATGTTAAGTTGATTTTAACATTTGGAGTATGACTATATTTGAAAATGGGCAAAAGCTCCAGTTGTTCAAATTCCACATCTAGCACTCACTGCAGCCTCAAAACAGTCTCTTACCTTCTTTAAGTTGTAGTTTCCATATGGGCACTCACCTCATAGAATTCCAGCAACATACACAGAAAATGCCTACTTGTGTTTTGTGGCTTTACTGTGCACCACATAGTATGCTAGTTGCTGGTATAATAATTATTATCGTCAGCTCCCCATTAACCAGAGTTTATTTATGAGAATACCCTATACTCTCATCAGTTCAGATTATGTAGTTTATTGTAAGACTTTCCTAAGAACTCCCAGTTCAGCTGCTTGCTAACCTATCCAGCTAAATGTACTGAGTAGGTGGAACTGGCAACAGTCCCTCCAAAGTAGAATGTTTTTTTAAGGATCTCATTTGCCTGGAATGAATATTAATGGGAAATTTTTCAGAAATGAGGAATTGACTTTAATGTTATTGTCCCAAATTTTTGAGACTTGGCAGAAAACGTAAAACCCATGAGCTTAGCTCATTTCTACGGGATACTTGTGACCTCGTAAAACTCAGGCTTTTCTCCCTTTTATCTCCTTAATTTTGGTGATGTTGTACTTGGGAGAAACTGTTTGAAAGACTATTGAGGGCACAAAATATTCCACTTGGACTCAGTGCACAGATCTGAATGCTTGTTTTTGCTGGTGTGTGTGTCTGTGTTTTTTGTTTTTGGTTTTGGTTTTGGTTTTTTTTGAGTAAATGATGGCCTTCCTGCTCACAGCTCCTTAGCACTACAACCTGCCTTCTTGATGCCTTCTTTGATCCTGAAACCAGCAGCTACTGGACAGAAGGGGACAAACAGAAGGTTTTCTTCCAGCTGGAAGACTGGACCTCTGTATTTTCACCATGCACAGGAGGCAAATCTATTCTTTGTTTATCCATTCTCCAACTGCATGCTTTAGAAATCAGAAGCAGTTAGAATGCCTGACCTGAACTCTGGTACCAGAGTATACAAACTTCACTTTCAGAATGCTAACTCCAAATAAACAAATAAACTCAACCAATAAACAAACAAACAAATTTGACAGCTTCCTCATGCAAGGTGTAGCAGTCTTTATAACACTTATGCTGTTGCTTTAACTTGTGTTACTGGGGATTTGTTTCTGCCTTACTTTATTTTCTTCAGTAATTGCATTATGTAGTTAAGCATTTTATTGTTTATTAGGGTTTTTATTTCATTTTGTTATTTGTCTGCACTTATTGCCCTGTCCACTAGCAAATCTAGATAATACTTGGCAAAGATTCATGTATTATATATGAAAAAGAGTCGTGTGTGTGTGTGTCATGTTTGTCACTTTAAGGAGAAATGTAACCCATGATATAGAGATTTCTCCATACTAGATGCAATTAAACCTTTTAAATATTAAATGAGGAGATTGAGAATTTCAAGTGTTTTTCATCCTTTATTCCAAAGTGACTTCATTTGGCAAGAATGCCCTTTGCTTTGACAGTATTAATGGCTCTCACAGAAAAGAAGAAAAGGAAGAATTCACAGGCGCTATGTGGAAATGTAGCTCCAACGTCCATCTACATTAAGGCAATGTTAGCTTAGTGGTAAATATCTAGATGTACCTAAACTTAGCAAAATAGTGTCTAAGTTCCAATTTATGCCATTTGCTAATTATAGACTAAGCCAAAATTATATTCTCTTCCTATTTTGCAGCTTTCTTATTTTATTCTGAATCAGCAAAATTTCTCAACAATCAATGGACATAGCACCTGAGCAAGGGAAGGACAAAAATGCTGGTGCAACGACTCTAATTCAAAACATTCCAGGCCAAGCGCTTTTGGATTCCTGAGTTTGTCTGTCGGAGATCCGGAACTGTGTGCAGGTTCATTACACAGGGTTATTTGACAATTTAGCAGTAAGAAATCTTGACATTTTGATGTACCTGTAACTTCTAAATTGCACTTGAAAGACTTGTTGAAGGCTTTTTGATTTAATGACACACAACATAGCATTGTTTCATAATATGCAAAAATTGTTTGTTAACTACACTGCAGCTCAGAATTTTATAACTCAAAGTGTGACTACACTGTTTTCCACCTCACGTTTGATCTGCCAAATCCAAAATTAAAACGTATGAAATATTAATCCTAGAGCAGCCAAAGGCAAATATTGTCATCAGTTCTTTGGGGTTTTTCCCCCGCTCTTATTCTATGATTGTCAGTCACTCCATTGCAAAGCAATGGGGAAAAATTGTCATGGAGGGTAAGAGAATTTTCAAAATGAATTATTCATGGATCCAATTGTGATATTTGTTGCAACAATAGTAAATTCACTTGCCTCTGATTATACAATAAGTAAATAACTCTCTTCTTCCTGACAAGGAGAACTTTCGTGCACAAAATTATTTTTAGTCCAATTCTCCTTATTGTCCTGTTGTAAGAAAAGTTTGGGAAATGAAAGCCAAGGGGAAAAAAGGAAATGAAAATAACCTTCCAAAAATGGACACCCAATGTTGTGAAAAGGAGAAACAATTTTCAGGTTAAAAAAATATGCAACTGCTTCTTCAAGGACCATTCAAGTCTTTATTCACAAGCAATCTTCCTGGCCTGGAAAATCATAAAGTCAAATATGAGCAAGTCTAGTGGAAAATCTGTGACGTTAATCTTGGCTGGAGTCGTATTTTTAACAGGCCTTGAATGTGTGTGCCGGATTATCCAGATGGCCATACAGGAATCGGCCTGATAGGATTAAACCTTTATGCTGAACTCTGCTCCATCTGTTCGCCAAGGTTTGCCTTTCCTTATCTGAATATGAATTTTTAGCCTCCTTATGTCTGGAGGCAGGACCAAATTCAGCAATAAAAACATAGATGCATGCAGATAATTTAACATTTCATTAGTTACTCTCAGTTCATATTACCTTGGTCTTTTTCTAGGAAATATTTTTGATATGAATTTTGCTAAGAAGAAATTTTAAAACATGTAGAATCTACTTTTTTTTTGTTAGAGGGTTTTGTCTTTCTCTTCCTATTGAATTCTAGGAATCATTCAATTCACTACTATAATAGGGGCTTACACTGATGTTTGCCCACAAAGATAAAAAAGACATAGTATCCTCTTAGCAGAATTTGACTGTAAGATTAGATGATGTATAATTCCAATTGGATGAATGATCCAAGCAGAAGATATTCATGTGTGTTTCTTCTTTTTTTCTATTACAAGAGGATCGGTATTAGTCATCACTTAACAAAATTAGCTACAACACTGTTTCTATCATTTTCATTAAGATTTCTATGTTTTTAAGGAAGCGTGTTTTGTTTTGTTTTGGGTTTTTTTGTTTTTTTGTTTTTTTGTTTTTTGCTGGGGCAGGGATAGGGCTGTGGAGGCAGAAGCTATAATTCCAGCTTCAACTGGAGTGAAAAAGGCAGACATTTGTTTTGTCCTTCATGCATATATCCCTAGAAGCAGTGAAGTCACTTATTGATCAGCTGGAAAAGTTGGCTTATGGCAGGCAGGTTTCAGGAAAAAGGCCAGTGAGTTGCCAATAAGCCAGAGCTTGGTAGATGGCTCTGGGTTTCAACTATATGACAAAGACAAAGGGAGGGCTCTGACTACCAGGCATGGCGGAGAGGGCCAGTGACAAATTTCCCATGCAAACAAGGTGTGAATGAAAGAAAAAGTTGCATGAGAAGGATCTTTTAGAATCCCTCTTGCGGGCTGGTTTACAGCAATATAATCATTAGATGTGCTCAGTGTGTCCACGAAGGAAACCTCAAGAGATGGCAGCCTGTGCGCCCTTGGCCCTAAGAAGAGAAGATCCCTCCAGCAGTCTAGCAGGATTCCATGGGCTTGCTTCTCATAGTACCCTCACTCACACTGGCTCTTGGCTCTATGCTGTCGTGAATGTAGGAGTCAAGCAGCTCATCAAATAATTTAGGCTTTTTTCACTCACAAGTACAGTTATTATACTTAAATAGTACCCTTAACTGAACATTCAGGGGACAGAGAACAGTCAGATTTCCCATGTAAGCTTAAGATGACTTATGCTTATGGCCAAGAATGTGCACATAAACATTTTGTAAAACACATGTTTTAGGCTCCTGAAATTGACAAGAATTCTAGCCAGGTAGTAAGAAGTGGTTCCCGCTTTGGAAGTAGATGACCTTAGGTGATGAAGCCTACTATAAGTCATCTCTTGTAAGATGGGCAAGTTCACACACACAGCCCTACTGTCTATCCTCTACATTCTATCCTAAATGAGGACAGCTGACTGGATGTGTGATCCCATTACTTAATCTGCTTTTGCTTTGCCCATTACAGTAGCTACTAGCTATATGCAGCTATTTACATTGAATTTTCAATTAATTAATATGAAATACAAATTATTTCCACAGTCATACCAGCCACATTTCAAGTAGTCAATAGTTATAGTGGCTAGTAGCTATCATATTGGACAGCACAGAGATAGGACACTTCCATCATCACAGGAAGTTCAATTGGATACCACTGATCTCAGGATCAAGTTTTCATAACTCAGCCTATAACTGATAAAGACTAATCAGAGCTGCAATATATGGGGTTCCCTCCATAGACTAGGAACTGTGCTAAGAACAACAATTAATTTCTAATCCCTCCAACGAGGATCACAAAATCAAATGCTCACAGGGCTAGGCAGGAAGGTAAGTCAACGAAATGGGATGAGGCAATGCAATGGGATTGGTGGGGATTGTGGCTAAATGTAGAATATGTGCTTCATCCAAAAGTAAGATGATTTCTGAGTTTGCCCTACCTGTTGCCATTTGAGAATGTGGATCCAGCACTACAAGCTCTTCTGATTATAAGAGACATTTGTAAATCCAGGTTTTCATATAAAATCTCTATTTTTAATTGCCAGCAACTAATACATAATTTCTTTCTTTTTTTTTTTTTTTTTTTTTTTTTTTTTTTTGGGGTTTTTC